>NC_134468.1:38867140-38952140 GCF_964194025.1 Convolutriloba macropyga | reverse complement strand
TATGAACAAAGTTATTCTTACACATGACAGGGTATTCATGTCAATTGTAGGACCAAGTGCTTGAGGTTAAACAGAACTCTTGTTTCGGATGCTAAAAGGTTCGACCTTTTATCCACGTTTTGAGAAAATTTATTATTTTTACAAAGAGTTCCAACCACTTTTCAAAGATATGCAACAAGTTATACCAGGGATTGAGTTTCTAAAATACTCAGGCTTCGATATAACAAAAAATCTATCGCATTGTCTGCTTATTTATGATGATTCATGTGAAGAAATCTTCAACGATAAAGAATTTGTAAAAATAGCTACCTCAGGACGTCATAGCAAATTACATGTTAAATACGTCAAGCATAATTTGTTCCATCAAAACAAATGGTCCAGAACCATTGATTTGAATACAACACACATTATATTATTCAAGTCGCTTCGTGACATTCAACAAATTGAATATCTTGGAGAACTGTTGAATTTTCTCCAACTGATAAAAGAAGCATACAAACTAGCAACTGCGGAGCCCTTTGGACATTTTATTATTGATCTCGATCCCAAAACCAGTCAGGGTTTACAATTTGCGTCACATATTATTGGACCTAATCCTTCAATTTTTTACATTCCTTCGGATGAAACCGTTGTTACACCAATTACGAATGAAAAAGAAACATTTGCTCATTCTCAAGCAATGGGCAAATAGCACAAACAAGAACTCCGACATTGAATCCGAGTTACTTAAAGACGGCGACTTCATTTGGTTTCTGAGTGACTGTGTGATGAACGTACTCTCTGGAGTTGTTCCAGTCAATAAAAAAGAACTAAAAAAATTTGAAAAAACTCTGCGTCAACTTTCGAACAGGAAAGTAGGGAAAATGGAACGGTTAAAAATAATTCAATCTCCCTCGAGCAACAATCTCATTCAACTCATAGCATTACCCTGCACTGAATATCTAGAACAAAATGCATACTGAAGAGTTTGTGTTAATACCTAAACAGATGTATACAAGAGAGCAACCTCCTGTCTCTCAATTACTCAGCAACAAAAATATTCACAATCCAGCCAAGCAGATATCGCTTCTCCAGAAAAACAAGTCACCATCAGCTCCTTCTGCCTCGCAACAGGATACAGAACAACAAACTGACGCTTCAGTGGATGATAGAAGTACAATAAACAAGTCTATGGCGAAATCATTTACGACAGACAACACATCGACTATCAAAAAAGGAGTGCTGAATGATATTAAAATCTTGAAGGGCATAAAGTTTGAAAGAGCGAATACAATACTGGACATAATAGAGGAATCAGATTCTGTGTCCTTGGACTCATCAAAGAGATTGCTTATCAAAGGTTCAAATACGGAAGTTCTTGCTTCTACATTTCTTTACAATCTACAGCAAACCACTTGTAAACTATCTTTTGAACAATTCAGTATATTAGCACTTCTCGATATTGGTTCTCATTTGACTTGTAACACATACGCCAAAACGTTTCTAAATTTATCATCTGAAGAGAAGCTGCAATTTTTGGAATATGAGTCGGACAAAGAAGTTGCTTCAAAATCCCAGCGAAAGAAAACAAAAGCTCCTGACAACGACCAGAGAAACTTTGAAGAGGCAGAAAAAGAAATCAAACCAACCAGCCCCTGGGAGAATTACTTCCTATGAAGTTAAACAGTTAGACAAATTGTACACTAAAGGCAGTGCTGCATTTGGTAGCATTGCTAACTTGAAGAAGGCTAGCGGTTTCACCAGAGGCAAAATTGTTCGCTATCTTCAGTCGAAAGCCCCGTACACAAAATGCAGACAATTCAGGGAAAGTTTTCCCCGACTGAAAGCTGTTGCATATAGAATAATTGAAATCTGGTCTGTCGATGTTGCGTATATGGATAAAGTTGTCCAACACAACAACGGTGTAAAATACTTGTTAGTGGCTGTGGATGTTTTATCACGTTACTTAACAGTTCAACCAATGAAAACTTTATATGCAAAAGATGCTGTTGAAGCGTTCAAAAAAATGATCAAGAAGAAACAACCAGAAAAAGTAAGGTCAGACAAGGGATCAGAGTTCAAAGGAGGTTTCAAAAATTTTGTGAAAAGAAAGGAAATCATTTATATACAACAGAAAGCGAAACCAAGTCGGTATTTGCAGAGAGGAACATTTGATCGCTTAAAAACATCATTTACAAATATTTGGAAAAAAAGTGGACTTGGACATATATTGAAGATTTACCCCAGTTTGTAAATACTATAAACAGTCGTGTTAACCGGGTAACCCATTTAGCACCTAATAAAGTTTTCAAAAAACATAAACCATTTTTAATATCATTAGCAATCAACACAACAGAGTACAAACCAAAATACGAAAAAGGAGACCTTGTTAGGATTGCAAAGCACGAAGAAAAATTCAGAAAAGGTTATAAACAAAATTATACAGACGAAGTTTTTACGATATTCAAAATTGCTACCGTGAGTCCACCAACGTACAATCTTATAGATGCAAACAACGTTATAATTGAAGGTAATTCTTATGAACCGGAATTAATCCAAGTAAACGTGTTAGTTACTGCAGAGGAATGAAATGAATCCCGCCAAAGAATTCACAATCGACCTAATATCCAACGCATCAATGGAAATTTTTGGTGAAAACACAATTGAAAAATTCCGTAACCAGTTATCTCAACCACTTATTTTGGATGAAGAATGGCAAGTAGCTTTATCTTCAATATCCTTCCCATCAAACATCAACAACGTCAATTCAAACGGGTTAGTCGTTTATAAAAACTCGGGAGTGGAACTCGACGCCTCAAATAATCGTAGTGGACACCTCAGAAAAATTCGCAAAGGCATTTACAGTAGCTTGTATGAACTAATGGATGAACTCAGGCGAATTGCTCAGTTTAAACAGTTTGATTTTACTTTTGACAAAACTACTCATAAATTGGTTTTACAATTCGGAGCGAATGGGAGTTTTTCATTTGAAAACGAAGAAGTTCCTAGTATTCTCGGCTTCAAGGGTATAAAAGACAACTCGCATGATGGATACATTCATATTGGATACAAATAACACAAAACTCTCAGTAGACACCAAAGTGATTTTCCAGTTGATATAACCTGTGGCTCACAATTAATATTTGTCTTTATAGACGTTATAGAATATCAAATTATTGGAGACGTGAGAGCTCCTGTAATTAAAATCATTGATACCGAAAGGCGTTTAAGAAACGGCAGCATAAACACTGTTACACCTTCTCATCACAAGACATTTACAATTCTGGATTACAAGCCCATACTTTCTAACAATATTCAAAACATTAAAGTGGAGTTGAGGAACGAAGCCGGAAAACTTATTCCATTTAATGGTACAGGAAAAGTGATAGTAGGCTTAAAGTTTCAAAAAATCAAGTGAAATGGAAGCTTACTACAGCGACCAAGCATCACAGTCAATGCCACATTTCTCCGGTCATTATCGTCAAAGAGGAAGTGGCTTTGGTGCTTTCGCTGCAGGTATTGGAAGAGTTGCTCTACCATTGGCAAGAAAGTTTTTATGGCCCGCTGCCAAAAGAATTGGTCGAGAGCTTTTAGTGCACGGTGCACCTGAGTTGGTTGAAGTAGCAACGAAACGAAAGTCGGCAAAGCAGGCGTTGAAAAGCACGGTTGCAAAACCAGCCCGCAAACAAATTGGTGGTTCTCTCCATTCACGGATAACACGAGGCCGGCAAGCTATTAGACGTCGAAGACAGCACTTTGCTAAACCTCGACTGTACAAAAAACGTTCCTCTAAAATAATCATTTCTCGAAAACCGCAGCCAAGAAAGAGTTGACTGGATTTTTCTCTCGAGTCAGAAATGCGAACTAATATTGTAATACCTTCCGAAGCCACTCACAGCTCATTATACTTAATTGAAAAACCGCCTTTGCTTGTTACTTTTGATCAATCATTTGAACAAAAAACTGGACCACTTTATTCTCCCTCCGGATCGTCACTTGAATTTGAAGTGGTAGGTGATCGCAACAATTTCATAGACTTGCGAAAAATTTATTTGGAAATCAAATATCGAATACAAAATGTCGATGGAACTGATTTACGATATGACGCAGGTGATCCCGCTAATACTGATTCCGCATTTTTTGTGAATAATTTCCTTCATTCCCTATTTGCTGACTGCACTGTTTCTGCAAATGGAATAAAAATCTCTTCTGCCAATGGACACTATGCTCACAAAAGTTTCATAGAAACAGAATTCTGGCACGGGACAGATGCAAAGAAGACTTGGTTAAAGTGTCAAGGTTATGAGTATGAAGCAAACCCCAACGCAATTGCTAATGCATTAAAAGATGCAAGAAAGCAGGCTGCGAGAGAATCAGCTCAAATTACCATTTATGGAAAACTAGCTGTTGATTTTTTCTCGTGCGAAAAACAATTGGTAAGCGGAGTTACCCTGAGAATTTCTTTCCGAAGGTCACAAGATGATTTTGCCACTATAAGTGAAGCAGCTGGCAAAAACTACAAAGTGAAAATCGATGAAGCAAACTTATTTGTTAGAAAGATGACTGTATCAGACAACGTAGTCGGAGCCATTGAGAAAACATTTTTGAGAACACCTGCAATATATCGATACAATGAAGTGATAACAAAAACTTTTCTTGCAATAATGGGGCAGCAAAGTTGGAAGCACGAAGCTATTTTTACAAAAGAACCCATAAGACGACTTATAATTGCATTGAGTGCTGGTGATGCTTTCAAGGGAAGTAACACAGTAAATCCCTTCAACTATCGAAAATTTGGGCTGCGTGAGATTACAGTGTTCCGAAACGGTTTCGCTACAGCCGGTACACCAATGTCAACGATTGACAACAAGCGTTTGTATTACAATTCAATGAGCGCATTAGCCTATGTAGAAAACGGTCATGGAATACCATTGAGTGAATTTTCAAACCATTTTATAATGGTTTTTGACCTAGTACGCAAGAAGCCACACATGATTTTATTCATCCTGAACTAACAAATTCGTCTATATCGGTCGAGCTAAAATTTGATACAGCTTTAACAAATAACGTTGAAGTTTTTTTCCTCGGCGAAAAATCATCTACGGTGTATTTTGACTCTGCAAGAAACGTATCCAAAAATATTCTGCCTATGAACGCATACTAATGGATGAAGATCAAATCTATATACAAGTTCAAACAGGCAAGCATCTCAAATACAAATTTCGAGGTGTTTATACCGCTGACAATTATCCATTAAATTTACCTGTTAACAGTTTTATAATTGTAAACGCATCACGAGCTGATTCTTTTGGAACGCATTGGGTGATGCTTGCCAAACGCTACGCATACCCCGTACTATAAATTGCAGATCCGTTAGCACTACCACTGACTACCTACAAAGATATTTTCGCCCGTTTACAGCAATGTACTGATTTGCATATGATGATGGATGTTATGGAGCACAGAAGAGATATTCAATCCCCCCTGCAATCAGCAGACTCACAACTGTGTGGTTTATTTTGTAACTATAATGCGCACTATTTTTATAGCAGTAAATTTCCTTTTGTACCAGATGTAAATGAATTGCAATTGCTAGCATTTGTAAAACATATGGAGTAAAATTGAATTAAATTTTTCTGCTAAAACACTTTTTTAAACACTAGAATTTTTACAGAATTGGAAGTTTATTAAATAGTCTGAAGTCTCTCGTACAAAACTCCCTTGTCCACTCAAAAGAATATCCATAATCTGATAGAGAGTAGATGAATGTTCACCGAGCATAAGTTGACAAAACCATTTTATAGTTACGTCAGGAATTGGGGAAGGACGCTTGTTAGAAGTTGTAGTAATTGTTGAAAGCACTTTTTCACGAACAGGTGATGGGAGTTGTTTTTTAATTTTGTTTATTGAAAGTTGATTTGATTTTGACAAATACTCCACGGCAATATTTAAGCGAGAAACAATAGCACCAAATGTAACAAAGTTTTTCTCAGTAGGCAAAATAAGAAATTTGAAACAGGTCACGAGACAAGGTATCGGAACAGGAGCATACGGAGAAAAAACAATATTATCTTCCAAACTTGTATTCGAAAAAATTAGATGCCAATGGCTGGAACCAAAGGAACAACCATCAATTACACTCGAAGATGGATGATGACCGTACGCATAATTTTCTATTCCAGAATCTTGCAGTTTTGGTTCTGTGTCGCAAATAGTGTATTTGAATCGTTTTCGAAACTTTTTGAAGTATTCAGGACTGTTTTCGTACATAGCCTCAACCATAGTAAGAGATTAAACTGAGTGAACAACTGGTGGTTTACCTCTATGAATTAGTGGGTTTTAGTTGAGAACACTGTGTAAACAATTTTTCAAGGTCGTTCTAAGGTGAAAATTCATTAAATTTTTTGTTGTTTTAATTGCTTGTAAACAAACTCTGCCTAGACAATAAGTAAACAGATCAAGGCTGTCTGGATTTTCCAAAGCACCGCAATTAAATCAAAGTTGTTGAATTTTCCCGAAGTTCTACAACCTTTAACCTGAGGTAAACTTTTGGTTGTTTTCACTGCTTGTGAACACATTCTGTCTAGACATTAATTAAACAAATCAGGGCTGTCGGAATTTACCGAAGTTCTGTACACGAAAAATGGCTGTCGCAATTTCCCGAAGTTCTGCAATTTTTGCTGTGATTGGCTGACGACTCGAAATAAAATCTATTTTTAGTAACAAAGAAATTTCAACTTCATTGTTCGCATGTAGTCATGAATACACTTTTAATTTCCGCAGAGTTGAGAGACAGTTGTTTATCCATATTTTACGGTTCTGTTGCCATTTCCTTCCGACAAAAATTAAAAAATCTCTTTGCTTCTTCCATAGTTGAACTTACCCAGTTATAACAAAACGCCTGCAAATATCGAAACCTACCCATCAACTGTGAAAAATGTGGAAAATCTGTTGTAAAGGCCCATATTGCTCGTCACAGGAAGACATGTTTGATGGGCACGCTTTACTGAAAGAAAAAGAATTGTAAATTTGCGACAAAAAATGCTGCAGAATTGTCAAACCATATTGCGAAGGCTCACGGAGCAAAAATTTGAAATACTCTGAACAAGTGTGTTGTCTGTCAGAAAAAGTTCCCAAGTTTCTATTCACTTCAACTTCATCGCAAAAAAGTACATCAAGCTAGCACAAAAATTGGGTCCTCAAGTACAAACCATGTTCGTGAGATTATGCAGAAAGTTGATAACGATAGCGAGTCATTGAAGGAAGAACTGGCAGCGTGTCAGCATTTACTTGACGATATGCATGCTGAGCACGGCAGAGAGGAAGTTTTCAACTTCAGTTTATCTGATTTGGACACCAAGGAGATCAATAAAAAGACTTGATGAAGTTTTTGCAAACCTCAACTGTGCTGCAAAAATTAACCTAGCTTTAGGGTTTCTGTTGAAAAATATAGAGACAAACGATTAACGATATTACTATCCGCATGAAAATAACTTACTGCTGGACCGAGCTTTGATGCTAAGCAATAAAAACGATTTATTAAACATCCAGAACGAAATTGAGAAACTTGACTTGATTGAAACATGTACTCAGGAACGCCAAAACTCAAAATGGCGATTCACAGTAATTACAAATGTTACTGTCTTTGCAGCGCTTCTTACGAGTATACCTATAGGTAGAACTGATTTGCCTCTTCCGGAGCCATTATTAAGGAACCCTGAAAAAAATTGTCTGCTTTCAAATGGACACGATGAACCGTATAACGATAATTTGTGTTTGTTCCGTGCAATTGCTATTCATTTATTTGGATCAGTAGATGTTGAACTACAATCAATAAAAATTTTTCACAATTTTGTTACTGCAAGCGGTTGCGACCCTGAAAGTTTCACAGGTGTTTCCTTTGATCAAACTCCAATAATTGAAGAACAAATCAAACAAAACATTTTCATCTATGATTTTGACATTGAACATGGTGAAATTATCGGTGAACTTGTACGACGCAGCGTTGAACGATATGATGAAAACATTAAACTGCTTCGATACAACAATCATATCTGTTATGTTAATGATATCAACAATTTCTTGAAGAAGTTTCGTTGTCCCAGCTGTGATGTGTTTTTCAACCATTCAGGTCATTCCAACCGGCATTTGAAAACTTGAAAAGAACGAGTGAAGAATATCTATCCGCGGGGTGTTTATTCGTTGCGGGAAACACTATTTGAGAAGCTTGACAATTTCTCAATCACTTGTCCAGAGGATTATACACTCTTCAGAAATTTTGTCGTCTTCGACTTCGAAGCAATATGTGTTCAATCAGTGGAAGCCAATAACACACTGACAACATCATGGATTGGTACTCATGTACCTGTATTGGTATCAATCTCTTCAAATTTGTTGGACGAACCAGTTTTCTTATGCGAAAACGATCCTAATCATCTTATCATATCCTATGTAGCTCAACTGGAAACGTTAGCAGCAAAAAACAAAGCGGACTTGATACCCAAATTCCTAGCGGCGGAAGCAGAGATCAAAACTAGGTTGAGTGATGTTTCCTCCAGACTGCAAATTATTTCCGAAACTCAACGAAACATCAGTGGTGAAAAAGATGATAGTAATGCAACTAAAAACTTTTTACGAATCCAGCAAAAGCAACTCCTCGATCTCCAGCGTCTTTTCAACAATTATGTTGACACTCTAACAGTTTTTGGATTCAACAGTGGAAAATATGACCTAAATTTAACAAAGCGTATATTATTCCCCATCTCATTAACGATAGAGCTATTTAACCTACGGTAATCAAAAAAGCCAATCAATTTATTTCTTTCAAATTCGGTGATATTGAGTTTCTCGATATTTTGAACTTTCTTACTGGAGCAACATCTCTGGATTCTTTTCTGAAAGCATATCAATCTGAGGAGACAAAAGGTTATTTCTCATATGAATGGTTCGATTCGTTTACGAAACTTGACTGCAATCATCTTCCACCCTATGACTCCTTCTTTAGCAAACTGAAAAATCTAAATCCTTTGGAGAAGGACTTTAGTCAGTTCAAGAAAATGATGGAATCTGGAAAAGAGGAATTAGATGTTCTCCGAGAACTGGGTTTGAAAGAGAAACCTTATCTGGAAAAGAGAATTATGCTCTCCTTGAAAAGTTGTGGAAGATGGAGAAAATGACAACTTTTCGTGATTTCCTTCGCTGGTATAACAACAAAGATGTTGTACCAACTTTGCAAGCAATGAAGAAAATGATGAAATTTTATCACAATCAGAAAATTGATATGTTAAAGGTTGGGTGTACACTACCCAATTTGGCAAATATCTGTCTTCATAAATCAACTGATAGAAAGTATTACCCTTTCATCGAAGCTGACAAAGACTTGCATGAGAAAATACGAACTGAAATGACTGGTGGTCCATCAAAAGTGTTTACGAGGAAAGCTGTTGTATACAAAACGTTCATCCGGAGGTCAAACAATATCAGTAAAGCAATAGTTGGAATAGAAGCTAGTCAATTGTATCCTTTCTCCATGTGCCAAGCGATGCCAACTGGACTCTACACTAGATGGGAGTTTGATAGCGATCTTCAAAAGTTCAAAGCTCGTCAAAAAAAATCAGGAAGTTTGAGAACATGATAATATCTTTCTATCAGGCAACCAGACCCGAATGTACTATTGAGAATTTCTATACGAATGGAAAAAAGCAAAAAATTGATTTTTCACTGTGGATGGCTTCTGTGGTCATCGCCAAACATTTTTTGAAGCTCTTGGATGCTACTACCATTTCTGTCCCTGTAGGGAAACTCAACCAAATCTTAATGAGGATGAATTTGAGTTTGGTATCCGGAAACGTGAAACCGATTCCTGAGGAGCTTTGTGAACGATTTGCAAATTTTCCTCCAATTTTCAAAAACTGTGATGTTGGAAGAGAGAATATAGGTAATTTCATGCTGGAATATGCTGAAAAGAACGCGTTATTGTTAAAACCTCAACGAATGTTGATTTCGAGTTTTAAATTAAACAATGGAATACTTATAACACCATTATTAAAGTTTTATTTGAAGCTGGGTCTACGCTGTACCAAAATCCACAGATTCGTTGAGTATACCCCGCAAAAATGTTTTAACGGTTTCGTACAATCTGTTGTTGATGCAAGGCGAGAAGGTGATGAAATTCCGGACTCTAGCGTTGTTGCTGAAACTATAAAATTACTTGGAAACAGCTCGTATGGTTATCAGATTATGGATCGAAGTCGGCACACAGAAAATCCATATCTTAACGATGAAAAGACGCATAAAGCTATTAATAACCGTCTTTTTAGAAGATTGAAGAGCGTTTCGACAGATATATATGATGTTGAGCTTGTGAAAAGCACTGTTGAGCATTGTGAACCAATAATTGTTGGATTCTTTACCTTACAGTATGCTAAACTGAGAAAGCTGGAGCTCTACTACAAATTGTTTGACAAGTTCTGTGATGTTCAGAAATTTGAGGAGCTTGAAATGGACACTGATTCTTTGTATCTGGCACTGGCTCATGAAAATCTCTATGAGTGCATTAAATCAGAAATGAGAAGAATTTGGAATAAGATGAGAAGTAATGACTGTACAGATGTTTTCCATGCTAAAAGTGCTATTTTTTTTCCGAGAACTTGTTGCGATAAACATGTAAAACATGACAAGCGTGAGCCTGGATTATTCAAGGAGGAGTTCCGATGTACTGAAATGCTATGTTTATGTAGCAAAACGTATTGTTGCTATAATTCAGTAACGAACAAAACTAAGTTCAGCAGCAAAGGACTCAGCAAGAGTGTTCTGGAAGAAAACAGTGATGGACCTTTACAGAAGTACAGACCAGTCCTGGATGACGCAGTGAATATAGCCTCAACTAGCAGAGGATTCACAACTATGAATCACCATATTCTAACTTATGAGCAAACTAAAAAAGGACTCTCGTTTTTCTATCCAACACGAATTGTGGCTGGAGATGGAATTCATACGACACCTTTGATGATCTAAACTTTCTGATTTGTTTTTCATACATTTTAATAATTTAAATTAATTTTACGCTTATGAACATGTGATTGTGATAAAGATTTGTCAAGTAGATGAGTCCACTGTTTAAAGTAATCATTCTTGAAGAGAAACCTGAACTGGGTTTTTAAAGTTCAAACTCAGCATCTAAAACTTTTCTGACTCAATTCTCAAAGTATTGACCAGATCTGTAGACAACCCTGGATGAAAATATTGCTAATATGGACCCCTTGCGACCCTGGATGATAATATGGATCCCTTGCGTGCCGTAGAATAAAGATGGAAAATGATACAGAAGTGAGTTGATAAAAGTTATCGGCGTTGCCTAAAAAATTTAATTCAAAGGAGGATGCTTTTGGGTGCGAAAAATGTTCCACTGCCGAAGTTCGAACCACCGACCTCCTGATCAACAGCCCGTTGCCTTAACCACTAGCCTGTCCGGACGTTACAATCTTTCTTCTTACAATCAGTTTTGATTTAGCAACAGAGGACTTCTGAATACGCGCAGTTTAGGTCGCGCAGAAAGCTTGAAATCAAGCGTGAAAAAAAACCGCTTAAACAGTGACGAGACAGAATGTTCTAGAGGAAGTGTAAAACGAAAATAGACGACGAAAAAAACCAAGAGCACCGCATTATAGCTACGCTCAGCTTACAACTTGGTAGATATAATAACACAGCTTCATTTTCCAATTTGCTATCTGTTAGCTTATTCTTATTTTGTGATGCAAAATTTAATAAGAAATCTTATACATGAGACGTATTACCTATCCTAATTGGCTGGTGTCTTGTTTCAAATCTTGATACTTGCAAAATCTATTACCTATCTTTGTACATTATTGTCAAAATCAAATCTTAAAACATGTAAAATCTATTACATATCTTTATACGTTGTTCTCATCACTCTAATGTCAATACATGTAAAATCTATTACCTATCTTTATACATTATGGTCAAAAATAAAATCTTAATACATGTAAAATCTATTACGTATCTTTATACGTTGTTCTCATCACTCTAATGTTAATACATGTAAAATCTATTACCTATCTTTATACGTTGTTCCCATAACTCTAATGTTAATACATGTACAATATATTACCTATCTTTATACAAGGCTGCGATAATTCAATGGTGACCAAAATGATTTAAAATCGCTATAGCCTATCTTAAAATATGGGGGTCACCACCCCCCCCCCCCGGGCAGCTCGGTCCCTCTATATACTACTAATAGTGATGATGAAAATTTTTAAATCGAATTCTTGGCTCCAATTTTATCCACTTTCTTTGAAAACTCAGATTTTTTCGTCAAAAATTGCGAGAACTAAGCTTCTTTAGTCAACTTTGCTTCAATTTGGCGTAATAGAACAACTCCAAATTTCTGACACAATTCGCTTTAACTCATGAGAGGGCTAATTTAACTCTCCGCCCTCTTTGAAAGTTTTCTGAATTAGAAATTTTGCTGATTGTTAGGTAATATAACTCGATGAATATACGCTCAGGATCATTTTTCTTTTATATATGAACTTCCTTGTCAAATTATCTACATCTATTAAACTGGGAACCATTGCATGTTCCTAATGTGCGAAGAGCAATACCAAGGTTGGTTTAGGTCTGATAGTAGAATTCAAATATCCGAAAAAAGCCGGATGGTGATCAGAATCAGTTGCTATCTTTTTGCCTAAAAAAATTGTCGACTTCTTTATGTTCAGTACAAAACAGACCATTTCATATCAAGCCTCAATGTTGACAGGTCCAATTGGCTTCATGATTGCCAAAAAATGTTTACAAACATTTCTCTCGAAAGCTTTTGTCACTTTGACTTTTAAACTCATCTGTTTTCAAAACAACCTAGGAATTACAGAGCTTTGCCACTATTTTTCATTCACTTTTTGGAAACTTGCAGCCTAATTTCAGCAAAGACAGAAAGCATCTTCGGCCAAACTAAATTTTAATATCTGCAGCGTTTTTACGGATTAAGTAAGTTTTTTCTAGCTTCCAAACCACTATTTAGACAAAAAATCCATTTTTAGACTTTTATCAATTTTTCAGTTGCTTTTCTTTGGTATTGTCAAATTATTGAAAGGGCTCTTTTCTTTTTATTGGTGTTCAGAAACAAAGAGTTGAACCTAATATTTGTCGCGGAGGAGACAATGTTTTTAGCGGCTTCGACACAGTTTTTTAGAACAATTCAGTGGAATTTGTTCAACTTTTGAAATAATACGAAATAATACTTAAGTGAATAGATATAATACATGCGAATAGAGCAAGAATCTTACTAGAACTCAAAAGCATGTTATGATCTCCACTTTGCAGCCCGGCAATTTATTTCCATTTCAAAACTTTCCGAAATAGGCAGCAAAAGAAGCCCTTTGCAATTGTTTAGCAAGGAACATTAGTTATTACCAATCTTTTAGAAAATTTCAAAAAAATCGGAAAAATTAACCCGACTGCCAAAAGATGAAACTGAAGACCTTTCCATAAACAGAAAACGAGAAAAAACAGATAAAATTTTTTTCAATTTGGGCCGAATCTATATTTTATTCAAAAAATACGTCGAATTCAACCTCCAAAATTGAGTACTATAAGGACAAAAATAGAACCAATCTCAAAAATTAAGACCTAGTTTCCGGGATTTATCGATTTATCCATTTTCATTGATTTCGTTTTTTGACCTCGCGTGAATCAGTCGTCCTAATTTTCATTCTATTGAAACTGAGACTGAACTAACTTCTGAACTCATGTGAATTTTTTATTTGAACTTTGGTGAAAACTCTGTTTTATGTAACAGTAAAAAAATTAGCTAATCAAACCGGAATGGATTTGAAGTAAAACTTAATATACATTTTATACAATCAATGAAACATAGCCGTCAAATTGAAGCACATTGGGATTGAAACAGAAAAAGAAAAAAAAGAAGAGGTAGAAAATGAACAAAATTTAATTTTTTTTCAGTGGCAAAAAAAGTCCTACTTTGTGGTGCAGTTTCAATTAGATTCTTAAACTATAACTAATTCTGCTTCTAAACTGAATGCTATTGAGCCTAACAATTATTTCTGCTAGTAATTGCTCAATTGAACTTTTATAACCTATTGCACTTTGACGTAATGACGGCGCTTTATCGGTTTACCCTTTTTCTTTTGATTTCATTTTTTTTTAATTTGATTGTATTCAGCACATTGCGTAATGCAATGGGTGACAGTATTTATAATTCATTCAATTGAAACAGTGAGTGAGGTAAGTCAGAAGTCAAACGCGAGAATGGTGTCATATGTAAAATGAAAAATTCTTTCAAATGTAAACCAAATTAAAAAAAATAATAATCCTTGAGAGGCTGACGGCGGTTATTTGTAAACTAATAAAGGAATTTAAATACTATCATTCAAAAGGGGGAACGAATAAAAAGCACATTGCAGAACTTGATAACAACTCCACAAAAACACCAAAAAATTTTGCAAGTGGAGCCTGAAACACAATTTTTTGCAATACTGTATGATACAGTTATTTTTCACTCAAAAAACCACATGGTAGAAGAAATCAGGGTTCTGTTTTTAAGTTTTTTTGACATATAGAATTGTGACATATAAAAAAAGAAAAACTCTTTAAAAGGTAAAGTTAATTTAAAAAAAGAGGAGAAGGCCTAAATAAAAGCCCTTGACAGGCTGACGGTGGCAATTAAAATTAAAACTAATAAACGAATTTAACTATTATCATACAAACGGAGGAAACAAATAAGCACAGTGCAGAATTGATAACAATTCCTCAAAAACTTTAAAAAAAACTTTGCAAGTTGAGCATGAAACACAATTTTTTGCAAGTCTGTATGATACAGTTATTTTTCGCTCCCAATAACCACGTACTAGAGGAAATTAGGGTTCTTTTTTCAGGTTCTTTTTTACTGGTTTTTTCATATTATAAAATTATTGATAGGGCGGTTATCTTTTTATTGGCGTTCAATAACCGACACTATTGACCTAATAGTTAACAAGGAGTATTCTATAATTTTAACAGCTTCGACACCGTTTTCTAGAAAAGTTGAGTGGATTTGTTGAACTTTTTGTCTTTAATTGACTTTCTTGTTGCATTCGAATAAGCCTATTTTAAATAAAAACAGAAAGCATCTTCAGCTTAACTAAATATTAATATCTATGGCGGCTTTACGCTTTTAAGTAAAGTTTTTTGGATTAAAAACCACTAGTTTTGCAACAAAAAACCCTTTTTGAACATTTCCCCGTTTTCAGGTTCTTCTCCCTGATTTTTTTCAAATATTTGATAGGCACAGACGTTTTAGTGGCTTCTACACTGTTTTCTAGAACAATTTAGATGAATTTGTTTAACTTTTGAAATCGTTTAAATAACACTTAAGTACATGCGAATAGAGCAAGAATCTTACTCGAATTCAAAAACCTGTTTTCTTCTCCAATTTGCAGCCAAGCAATTTTGTTTCCATTTCCAATTTTTCCGATTTGAGCAGGAAAAAAGCCCTTTGCAATTGTTTAGCAAGGAATATAAGTTATTTGTTCAGTTGCCAGACTTATCGCAAATTTCATACTTAACCCACAAAATGACCCAACTGCCAGACGATGGGACTGAAAACGTTTTTAAAAATTAATGAGAAAAACGTAAAAAAATTTTTAAAAAATAAGGAGAAAATTAGAGAATAATTTTCCAATTGTTCCACTTTTGTATTAGGTTTACTGAATACAATGAATTCTGCTTCACAATATGAGCACCATAAGCGTTAAACTAGAACCAATTCGAGTATAATAAAAGAAATTTTGATAGAAATTAATGAACTGTCTCAACCATTAAGACGTAGCGTCCGGGCTTTATCAATTTATCCGTTGCTATTGACTTCGCTTTCTTACCTGGAACAAATTCATTTGAATCAATTCTAGATTTTATTCAGTTGAAATAGAGACTGATGTAAGTTCTTAACTTATGCGAGTTTCTTATCTGAACTTACGTGAAAACTCTGATTTTTGAAAAAACAAAAATTTAAGCGAATTAAACAGGAATAGGTTCGAAGTAAAACTTAACTTAAATTTTATACAACTAAAGAAACATAGCCGGCAAATTGATGCACATTAAGATTGAAACAGAAAAAGAAAAAAGAAGAGATGGAAATTGACCGAATTTTTTATTGTTTTTTCCAGTGTCGAAAAGTTTTGTGATTTGTGGTGTAGCTTCATTTAGATCCTTAAACTCTACATAATTCAGCCACTAAACTGACACGTAATAAGTTCAATACTAATCTCAGCTAATAACCCTTCAAATGAAATTTGATAACCTAATGCATTAAGATTTAATGACCGCAATTTTTCTGTTTATCACTTTTCCTGCGACTTTGCTTCTTTGACTTTGACTGTTTTAACTTAATTGAGTAACTTAGTGAGTTACAGGATTTAAAGATCAGCCAGTTGAGACAGTGAGTGAGGTAAGTCAGAAGCCAAACGCAAAAATACTGACATACGTAAAATGAACAAAAATTCTCCAAAAATTAAAGCGAATTTAAAAAAAGGCCTAAATATTAGTCATTGAGTAGCTGACGGCGGCTTTTAATAAACTAATAAATGAATTTAACTATTAGCAATCAAACAGAAGCAACAAATCAAATAAAAAGCGCAGAGCAGAACCTGATAACAATTCCCCAAAACACTTCACACGTTGAGTCTGAAAACCAATAAATTGCAACATGCATGGTACAGTTATTTTGCGCTCAAATATGATAGAAGAAATTAGGGTTTTTTTCAGGTTCTTTTTTTACTGGTTTTTTCATATTATCAAATTATTGATCGGGCACTTATCCTTTTGTTGGTGTTCAATAATAGGCACAATTGAACTTATTTTTCTTAAGGAGTACCCTATGGTTTAAAGAGCTTCGACACCGTTTTTTAGAAAAATATCGTTTATTTATTGAACTTTCGTCTTCGATTTTGCAAGCCTATAAGCCAATTATCAGAAAACACAGAATGCACCTACAGTTTAAATAAAAATTAATCTCTATGGCGGCTTTACGCTTTTAAGTAAACATTTTCTGGCTTCAAAATCACTAGGTTTGCAAAAAATCCGTTTTTGGACATTTGCCCGTTTTCTAGTTCTTTTCATCTGATTCTGTCAAAATTTCGATAGTGCAAAAGCGTTTTTAGTGGCTTCTACACTGTTTTCTAGAACAATTTAGTGGAATTTGTTTAACCTTTGAAATGGTTAAAATAACACTTAAGTACATGCGAATAGAGCACGAATCTTACTCGATTTCAAAAACCAGTTATGCTCACCAAATTGCAGCGCGGAATTTTGGTTTCTGTATCCAAATATTTCTATCTTTTTATGGAAAAGCGCATTTGTTATTTTTTGAGTTGCCAGATTTTTTGCAAGTTTCAAACACAGTCGACAAAATGACCCGACTACCAGACAATTGGACTGAAAATCTTTATAAAAAATTAAGGAGAAAAAACAGACAACAGTTTTTCAATTTGTTCTGCTGTTATAATATATTTAATCAATACGGTGAACTCAGCCTCTAAATTTGAGCAATATAAGCGTAATACTAGAACCAATTAGAGTATACTCAAGAAAAATTCGACAAAATAATGCACTATCACAAACATTCAGACTTGGTATCCCGGGTTTCTCAATTTATCCGCTTTTAAAGATTTCTCTTTGTGAACTGGAACATATTTGCGTAAATCAATACTATATTTCATTTGAAACTCAGAGTGAAGTGAGTTCTGAAATTATGTGATTTTTTATCTGAAGTTATGTGAAAGCTCTGATTAATGTAAAAGGAAATGAATTAGCGAATCAAACCAGAATCGATTAGAAGCAAAACTTAACTTGCCGAGTGTACATTCAATGAATCTTAGCCGGCAAATTGATGCACATTGGGATTGAAACACAAAAAAGAAAAAAAAAGAATAGAAATTGACCAAATTTTGCTTTTCTTTTTATTAGTGTCGAAAATTTTTTCTAGTTTGTAGTGTAGTTTCAATCAGATTCTTAAAATATTCTCAGTCCAGCGTCTTAAATGAAAGCTATTTAGCTTACTACTAACTTCAGCTATTTATCATTCAAAAGAACTTTTTTACCCTACTGCACTATGACTTAATGACCACGATTTACCACCCTTTTCTTTTCATTTTTTGTTTTCACTTTGACGGTATTCAGCAAATTGCGTAATTCAATGAGTGACAGGATTTATAATTGATTCAGTTGAAACAGTGAGTGAGGTAGGTCCGAACTCAAACGCGAGAATGGTGACATTTGTAAAATGAAAAACCTTTTCGAAGGTAAACCAAATTAAAAAAAAAAGGGGAGAGTGCCTAAATAATAGTCACTGAGATGCTGAAGGCGGTTATTTGGAAACTAAAAATTGAATGTAAAAACTATCATTCAATTATAGTTTTATTGGTGTTGAAAGAAGGCACAATTGAACTTATAATTTGTTAAGGAGTAGATTTTGGTTTTAGTGGCTTCGACACCACTTTTAAAAGATTTTAGTTGATTTTGTTTAACTTTTGAAATTGATCGAAAAAAATACTTAATACTTGCGAGTAGAGCAAGACTTGTACTTGAAATCAAAATCCTGGGATGTTCTGCGCCTTGCAGCGGGGAAATTCTGTTTCTATTTCCATACTTTCCGATCCGGGCGAAAAGAAGCTCTTTGCGGTTTTTAGCAAGGCGAGTTAGTAATTTTTTTTACTTGCCACACTTATTGCAATTTTCAAAAATAACAGACAAAATAACCCGATTGACAGACGATGGGACTGAGATTTTTTTTAAAAAATAAGGAGAAAATTATACAATTATTTTCCAATTGTTCCCTATTTATAATACATCTATTAAATACAGTGAATTCAGCTTCATAATATGAGCACCATAAGCGTTAAACTAGAACCAATTCGAGTATAATAAAAGAAATTGTAGCGTCCGGGCTTATCAATTTATCCGTTGCTATTGACTTCGCTTTATTACCTGGAACAATTTCAATTGAATCAGTTCTAGATTTTATTCAGTTGAAATAGAGACCGATATAAGTTCTTAACTTATGCGAGTTTCTTATCTGATACGTGAAAACTCACTACACACTACTTACGTGAAAACTCTGATTTTTGAAAAGACAAAAATTTAAGCAAATTAAACCGGAATCGGTTCGAAGTAAATTTAATTAAAATTTATACAACTAAAGAAACATAGCCGGCAAACTGATGCACATTGAGATTGAAACAGAAAAAGAAAAAAGAAGAGATGGAAATTGACCAAATTTCTTATTGCTTTTTTCAGTGTCAAAAAGTATTCTAATTTGTGGTGTAGTTTCAGTTAGGTTCTTACACTAGACTTAATTAGTTTTTTTGGTGTTGAAAAAAGACACAATTGAACTTATATTTTGTTACGGAGTAGATTTTGGTTTTTGCGGCTTCGACACAGTTTTCTAAAAGAATTTAGTCGATTTTGTTTAACTTTTGAAGTCATTCGAAATAAAAACATAAGTGATTGCGAGTAGAGCAAGACTTTTACTCGAAATCAAAATCCTGGGATGTTCTGCGCCTTGCAGCGGGGAAATTCTGTTTCTATTTCCATACTTTCCGATCCGGGCGAAAAGAAGCTCTTTGCGGTTTTTAGCAAGGCGAGTTAGTATTTTTTTTACTTGCCACACTTATTGCAATTTTCAAAAATAACAGACAAAATAACCCGATTGACAGACGATGGGACTGAGATTTTTTTTAAAAAATAAGGAGAAAATTATACAATTATTTTCCAATTGTTCCCTATTTATAATACATCTATTAAATACAGTGAATTCAGCTTCATAATATGAGCACCATAAGCGTTAAACTAGAACCAATTCGAGTATAATAAAAGAAATTGTAGCGTCCGGGCTTATCAATTTATCCGTTGCTATTGACTTCGCTTTATTACCTGGAACAATTTCAATTGAATCAGTTCTAGATTTTATTCAGTTGAAATAGAGACCGATATAAGTTCTTAACTTATGCGAGTTTCTTATCTGATACGTGAAAACTCACTACACACTACTTACGTGAAAACTCTGATTTTTGAAAAGACAAAAATTTAAGCAAATTAAACCGGAATCGGTTCGAAGTAAATTTAATTAAAATTTATACAACTAAAGAAACATAGCCGGCAAACTGATGCACATTGAGATTGAAACAGAAAAAGAAAAAAGAAGAGATGGAAATTGACCAAATTTCTTATTGCTTTTTTCAGTGTCAAAAAGTATTCTAATTTGTGGTGTAGTTTCAGTTAGGTTCTTACACTAGACTTAATTAGTTTTTTTGGTGTTGAAAAAAGACACAATTGAACTTATATTTTGTTACGGAGTAGATTTTGGTTTTTGCGGCTTCGACACAGTTTTCTAAAAGAATTTAGTCGATTTTGTTTAACTTTTGAAGTCATTCGAAATAAAAACATAAGTGATTGCGAGTAGAGCAAGACTTTTACTCGAAATCAAAATCCTGGGATGTTCTGCGCCTTGCAGCGGGGAAATTCTGTTTCTATTTCCATACTTTCCGATCCGGGCGAAAAGAAGCTCTTTGCGGTTTTTAGCAAGGCGAGTTAGTATTTTTTTTACTTGCCACACTTATTGCAATTTTCAAAAATAACAGACAAAATAACCCGATTGACAGACGATGGGACTGAGATTTTTTTTAAAAAATAAGGAGAAAATTATACAATTATTTTCCAATTGTTCCCTATTTATAATACATCTATTAAATACAGTGAATTCAGCTTCATAATATGAGCACCATAAGCGTTAAACTAGAACCAATTCGAGTATAATAAAAGAAATTGTAGCGTCCGGGCTTATCAATTTATCCGTTGCTATTGACTTCGCTTTATTACCTGGAACAATTTCAATTGAATCAGTTCTAGATTTTATTCAGTTGAAATAGAGACCGATATAAGTTCTTAACTTATGCGAGTTTCTTATCTGATACGTGAAAACTCACTACACACTACTTACGTGAAAACTCTGATTTTTGAAAAGACAAAAATTTAAGCAAATTAAACCGGAATCGGTTCGAAGTAAATTTAATTAAAATTTATACAACTAAAGAAACATAGCCGGCAAACTGATGCACATTGAGATTGAAACAGAAAAAGAAAAAAGAAGAGATGGAAATTGACCAAATTTCTTATTGCTTTTTTCAGTGTCAAAAAGTATTCTAATTTGTGGTGTAGTTTCAGTTAGGTTCTTACACTAGACTTAATTAGTTTTTTTGGTGTTGAAAAAAGACACAATTGAACTTATATTTTGTTACGGAGTAGATTTTGGTTTTTGCGGCTTCGACACAGTTTTCTAAAAGAATTTAGTCGATTTTGTTTAACTTTTGAAGTCATTCGAAATAAAAACATAAGTGATTGCGAGTAGAGCAAGACTTTTACTCGAAATCAAAATCCTGGGATGTTCTGCGCCTTGCAGCGGGGAAATTCTGTTTCTATTTCCATACTTTCCGATCCGGGCGAAAAGAAGCTCTTTGCGGTTTTTAGCAAGGCGAGTTAGTATTTTTTTTACTTGCCACACTTATTGCAATTTTCAAAAATAACAGACAAAATAACCCGATTGACAGACGATGGGACTGAGATTTTTTTTAAAAAATAAGGAGAAAATTATACAATTATTTTCCAATTGTTCCCTATTTATAATACATCTATTAAATACAGTGAATTCAGCTTCATAATATGAGCACCATAAGCGTTAAACTAGAACCAATTCGAGTATAATAAAAGAAATTGTAGCGTCCGGGCTTATCAATTTATCCGTTGCTATTGACTTCGCTTTATTACCTGGAACAATTTCAATTGAATCAGTTCTAGATTTTATTCAGTTGAAATAGAGACCGATATAAGTTCTTAACTTATGCGAGTTTCTTATCTGATACGTGAAAACTCACTACACACTACTTACGTGAAAACTCTGATTTTTGAAAAGACAAAAATTTAAGCAAATTAAACCGGAATCGGTTCGAAGTAAATTTAATTAAAATTTATACAACTAAAGAAACATAGCCGGCAAACTGATGCACATTGAGATTGAAACAGAAAAAGAAAAAAGAAGAGATGGAAATTGACCAAATTTCTTATTGCTTTTTTCAGTGTCAAAAAGTATTCTAATTTGTGGTGTAGTTTCAGTTAGGTTCTTACACTAGACTTAATTAGTTTTTTTGGTGTTGAAAAAAGACACAATTGAACTTATATTTTGTTACGGAGTAGATTTTGGTTTTTGCGGCTTCGACACAGTTTTCTAAAAGAATTTAGTCGATTTTGTTTAACTTTTGAAGTCATTCGAAATAAAAACATAAGTGATTGCGAGTAGAGCAAGACTTTTACTCGAAATCAAAATCCTGGGATGTTCTGCGCCTTGCAGCGGGGAAATTCTGTTTCTATTTCCATACTTTCCGATCCGGGCGAAAAGAAGCTCTTTGCGGTTTTTAGCAAGGCGAGTTAGTATTTTTTTTACTTGCCACACTTATTGCAATTTTCAAAAATAACAGACAAAATAACCCGATTGACAGACGATGGGACTGAGATTTTTTTTAAAAAATAAGGAGAAAATTATACAATTATTTTCCAATTGTTCCCTATTTATAATACATCTATTAAATACAGTGAATTCAGCTTCATAATATGAGCACCATAAGCGTTAAACTAGAACCAATTCGAGTATAATAAAAGAAATTGTAGCGTCCGGGCTTATCAATTTATCCGTTGCTATTGACTTCGCTTTATTACCTGGAACAATTTCAATTGAATCAGTTCTAGATTTTATTCAGTTGAAATAGAGACCGATATAAGTTCTTAACTTATGCGAGTTTCTTATCTGATACGTGAAAACTCACTACACACTACTTACGTGAAAACTCTGATTTTTGAAAAGACAAAAATTTAAGCAAATTAAACCGGAATCGGTTCGAAGTAAATTTAATTAAAATTTATACAACTAAAGAAACATAGCCGGCAAACTGATGCACATTGAGATTGAAACAGAAAAAGAAAAAAGAAGAGATGGAAATTGACCAAATTTCTTATTGCTTTTTTCAGTGTCAAAAAGTATTCTAATTTGTGGTGTAGTTTCAGTTAGGTTCTTACACTAGACTTAATTAGTTTTTTTGGTGTTGAAAAAAGACACAATTGAACTTATATTTTGTTACGGAGTAGATTTTGGTTTTTGCGGCTTCGACACAGTTTTCTAAAAGAATTTAGTCGATTTTGTTTAACTTTTGAAGTCATTCGAAATAAAAACATAAGTGATTGCGAGTAGAGCAAGACTTTTACTCGAAATCAAAATCCTGGGATGTTCTGCGCCTTGCAGCGGGGAAATTCTGTTTCTATTTCCATACTTTCCGATCCGGGCGAAAAGAAGCTCTTTGCGGTTTTTAGCAAGGCGAGTTAGTATTTTTTTTACTTGCCACACTTATTGCAATTTTCAAAAATAACAGACAAAATAACCCGATTGACAGACGATGGGACTGAGATTTTTTTTAAAAAATAAGGAGAAAATTATACAATTATTTTCCAATTGTTCCCTATTTATAATACATCTATTAAATACAGTGAATTCAGCTTCATAATATGAGCACCATAAGCGTTAAACTAGAACCAATTCGAGTATAATAAAAGAAATTGTAGCGTCCGGGCTTATCAATTTATCCGTTGCTATTGACTTCGCTTTATTACCTGGAACAATTTCAATTGAATCAGTTCTAGATTTTATTCAGTTGAAATAGAGACCGATATAAGTTCTTAACTTATGCGAGTTTCTTATCTGATACGTGAAAACTCACTACACACTACTTACGTGAAAACTCTGATTTTTGAAAAGACAAAAATTTAAGCAAATTAAACCGGAATCGGTTCGAAGTAAATTTAATTAAAATTTATACAACTAAAGAAACATAGCCGGCAAACTGATGCACATTGAGATTGAAACAGAAAAAGAAAAAAGAAGAGATGGAAATTGACCAAATTTCTTATTGCTTTTTTCAGTGTCAAAAAGTATTCTAATTTGTGGTGTAGTTTCAGTTAGGTTCTTACACTAGACTTAATTAGTTTTTTTGGTGTTGAAAAAAGACACAATTGAACTTATATTTTGTTACGGAGTAGATTTTGGTTTTTGCGGCTTCGACACAGTTTTCTAAAAGAATTTAGTCGATTTTGTTTAACTTTTGAAGTCATTCGAAATAAAAACATAAGTGATTGCGAGTAGAGCAAGACTTTTACTCGAAATCAAAATCCTGGGATGTTCTGCGCCTTGCAGCGGGGAAATTCTGTTTCTATTTCCATACTTTCCGATCCGGGCGAAAAGAAGCTCTTTGCGGTTTTTAGCAAGGCGAGTTAGTATTTTTTTTACTTGCCACACTTATTGCAATTTTCAAAAATAACAGACAAAATAACCCGATTGACAGACGATGGGACTGAGATTTTTTTTAAAAAATAAGGAGAAAATTATACAATTATTTTCCAATTGTTCCCTATTTATAATACATCTATTAAATACAGTGAATTCAGCTTCATAATATGAGCACCATAAGCGTTAAACTAGAACCAATTCGAGTATAATAAAAGAAATTGTAGCGTCCGGGCTTATCAATTTATCCGTTGCTATTGACTTCGCTTTATTACCTGGAACAATTTCAATTGAATCAGTTCTAGATTTTATTCAGTTGAAATAGAGACCGATATAAGTTCTTAACTTATGCGAGTTTCTTATCTGATACGTGAAAACTCACTACACACTACTTACGTGAAAACTCTGATTTTTGAAAAGACAAAAATTTAAGCAAATTAAACCGGAATCGGTTCGAAGTAAATTTAATTAAAATTTATACAACTAAAGAAACATAGCCGGCAAACTGATGCACATTGAGATTGAAACAGAAAAAGAAAAAAGAAGCGAGGCAATTTTTTTTCTATTTTCATATTTTCCGATCTGGGTGGAAAGTAGCTCTTTGCGTTTTTTAGCAAGGAGAGTTTGCTTATTTTGACTCGCAACACTTATTGCAAGTTTCAAACCTGGCAGACAAAATGACCCGAATGACAGACGATGGGACTGGAAATTTTTTTTAAAAATACGGAGTAAATTAGACAATAATTTTCCAATTTGTTCCGTTTTTAAAATGTTCCTTGAGTACGGTGAATTCAGTTACTTAATATGAGCACCATAAGCGTTATATTAGAACCAATTCGAGTATAATCAAAGAAACTTAGAAAAAAATTAATGAACTGTCTCAAACACTAAGATTTAGTGTCCGGGTTTTATCAATTTGTCCGTTGCTATTGACTTCGCTTTCTTAACTGGAACAAAATCGGATGAATCAATTCTAGATATCATTCAGTCGAAACAGATAATGAGCTAATTTCTTAATATTTGTGACTTTCTTATCTGAACTTACGTGAAAACTCTGATTTCAGTACAAGCAAAAACTTTAACAATTTAAACTGGAATCGATTGGAAAAGTACTGCTTTATACAGATAAAGAAACCTAGCTGGCAAATTGATGCACATTGGAACTGAAACAGAGAAAAAAAAGAGAAATAAATCGACTATTTTTTGTTGTTTTTTTTTCAGTGTCAAAAATTGTTCTGATAAGTTGTGTAGTTTCAGTTAGATTCCTAAACTAGACTTAATTTAGCGTTTAAACTGAAAGCTAGTAATCAGATAGGAATCGCTCAAGTGAACTTTCGTAATCTAATGCGCTGTGACTTAATGGCCGCTCTTTATTGGTTTATCCCTTTTCTTTTAATTTTGCTATTAATTTTTAATTTAACTATTACAATTCAAATGGTGGAAACAAATAAAAAGCGCACTGCATAACTTGATAACAATTCCCCAAAACGGTTCACAAAATGAGCCTGAAAAACAATTTTTTGCAACAACATATGCTACAGTTAATCTAGATATCATTCAGTCGAAACAGATAATGAGCTAATTTCTTAATATTTGTGACTTTCTTATCTAAATTTACGTGAAAACTCGGATTTCAGTACAAGCAAAAATTTTAGCAATTTAAACTGGAATCGATTGGAAAAGTACTGCTTTATACAGATAAAGAAACCTAGCTGGCAAATTGATGCACATTGGAACTGAAACAGAGAAAAAAATAAGAGAATTAAATCGACTATTTTTTGTTGTTTTTTTTTCATTGTCAAAAATTGTTCTAATAAGTTGTGCAGTTTCAGTTAGATTCCTAAACTAGACTTAATTTAGCGTTTAAACTGAAAACTAGTAATCAGCTAGTAAACGCACGAGTGAACTTTGATAATCTAATGCGCTATGATTTAATGACCGCTTTTTATTTCTATATCCTTTTTCTTTTAATTTGGCTGTTTTGACTTCAACTGTTTTTAGTACATTGCAAAATCTAATGCGTGACAGGATTTAAAATACTTTCAGTTGAAACAATGATTGAGATAAGTCAGAAGCCAAACGCGAAAATAGTTACCTAAAAAAAAGAAAACTCTTTAAAAGGTAAACCGAAATTTAAAAAAAAAGGAGAGGGCCTAAGTAAGTGCCGCTTAGAGGCTGACGGCGGCTATTAATAAATTTATAATAGAATTTAACTATTACCATTCAAAAGGTGGAAACAAATAAAAAAGGGAGTGCAGAACCTGATAACAGTTCCCAAAAAACACTTCACAATTTGAGCCTGGAAAACAATTTTTTGCAACAACGTATGCTACAGTTTTTTTTTGCGCTCAAATATGATTGTAGAAAATAGGGTTCTTTTTTTACTGGTTTTTGTCATATTATCAAATTATTGATCGGTTCTTTATCCTTTTATTGGTGTTCAATAATAGGCACAATTGAGTTGATATTTTTAAGGAGTACTCTGTGGTTTAAAAATCTTGGACACCGTTCTTTAGAAAAAATATAGTGGATTTATTGAACTTTTTTCTTTGATTTTGCAAGCTTATAAGCCAACTTTCAGCAAACAAAGAATGCATTTACAGTTTATGCAAATATTAATCTCTACATTGGCTCTACTCTTTTAAGTAAATAAATTTTGGCTTCAAAACAACTACCTTCGCAATAAGAAACTCCATTCCTTGACGTTTTCCCATCTTCGGGTTCTCTTCTTCTGGTTTTGTCGAAGTGTTGATAGGGCAATTATAGTTTTATTGGTGTTAAAAAAAGGCACAATTGAACTTATGATTTGTAAAGGACTGGATTTTTGGTTTAGCGGCTTCGACACCGTCTTCTAAAAGAATTGAGTTGATATTGTTTAACTTTTGAAGTCATTCGAAATATGTACTTAAGTGATTGCGAGTAGAGCAAGGATTTTACTTGAAATCAAAACCTGTGATGTTCTGCGCTTTGCAGCGGAGCAATTTTTTTCTTTTTTCATACTTTCCGATCTGGGTGAAAAGTAGCTCTTTGCGTTTTTTAGCAAGGAGAGTTAGCTTTTTTTGACTCGCAACACTTATTGCAAGTTTCAAACCTGGCAGACAAAATGACCCGAATGACAGACCATGGGACTGGAAATCTTTTTTTTAAAAAAGGAGTAAATTAGACATTAATTTTCTAATTTGTTCCGTTTTTATAATGTTCCTTGAATACGGTGAATTAAATTTCTTATTATGAGCACCAAAAGCGTTATACCAGAACCAATTCGAGCGTACTCAAAGAAACTTAGAAAGAAATTAATGAACTGTCTCAACCATTAAGACGTAGTGTCGCGGCTTTATCAATTTATCCGTTGCTATGGTCTTCACTTTCTTACCTGGAACAAATTCATTTCAATCAATTCTGGATTTCATTCAGTTGAAATAGAGACTGATGTAAGTTCTTAACTTATGTGAGTTTCTTATCTGAAATTAGGTTAAAACTCTGATTTCTGAAAAAGCAAAATACTAAGAGAATTAAAACGGAATCGGTTCGAAGTGAAACTTCATTTATACTTTATAGATCTAAAGAAACATAACCGGCAAATTGATGGACATTCGAACTGAAACAGGAAAAAAGAAGAGTTAGAAATCGACTAATATTTTACTGTTTTTTTCAGTGACAAAAATTGTTCTAATTAGTGGTGTAATTTCAGTTAGGTTCTTAAACTAGACTTAATTCAACTTCTAAATTGAAAGCTAGTAATCAGATAGTAATCGCATAAGTGAATTTTGATAATCTAATGCGCTATGACTTAATGGCCACTCTTTATCGGTTTATTCGTTTTCTTTTTTGATTTTGCTGTTTTGACTTCAACTGTTTTTAGCACAAAGCAAAATCTAATGAGTGACAGGATTTAAAATCCATTCCGTCGAATTAGTGATCGAGGTAAGTTAGAAACCAAACGCAACAATAGTGACTTATATAAAGCGAAAACCCTTCAAAATGTAATCCAAAATTTTTTTTAAAAAAAAGAGAGTGCCTAAATAAGAGCCAAGGAGAGGCTGACGGTGGCTATTAATAAGCTTATACTAGAATTTACTTATTACCATTCAAACAGTAGAAACAAATAAAAAGCGCAGAGCAGAACCTGATAACAATTCCCCAAAACACTTCACACGTTGAGTCTGAAAAACATTTTCTTGCAACACCGCATACTACAGTTATTTTGCCCTCAAATATGATAGATGAAAATAGGGTTCTTTTTTACTGGTTTTGTCATATTATCAAATTATTGATCGGGCACTCATCCTTTTATTGGTGTTCAATAATTGGCACAATTGAGTTGATATTTTTAAGGAATACTCTGTGGTTTAAAAATCTTGGACACCGTTCTTTAGAAAAAATATAGTGGATTTATTGAACTTTTTTCTTTGATTTTGCAAGCTTATAAGCCAACTTTCAGCAAACAAAGAATGCGTTTACAGTTTATGCAAATATTAATCTCTACATTGGCTCTACTCTTTTAAGTAAATAATTTTTGGCTTCAAATCAACTACCTTCGCAATAAGAAACTCCATTCCTTGACGTTTTCCCATTTTCGGGTTCTCTTCCTCTGGTTTTGTCGAAGTGTTGATAGGGCAATTATAGTTTTTTTGGTGTTGAAAAAAGGCACAATTGAACTTATATTTTGTTACGGAGTAGATTTTGGTTTTTGCGGCTTCGACACAGTTTTCTAAAAGAATTTAGTCGATTTTGTTTAACTTTTGAAGTCATTCGAAATAAATACATAAGTGATTGCGAGTAGAGCAAGACTTTTACTTGAAATCAAAATTGTGATGTTCTGCGCTTTGAAGCGAGGCAATTTTTTTCTATTTTCATATTTTCCGATCTGGGTGGAAAGTAGCTCTTTGCTTTTTTTAGCAAGGTGAGTTTGCTTATTTTGACTCGCAACACTTATTGCAAGTTTCAAACCTGGCAGACAAAATGACCCGAATGACAGACGATGGGACTGGAAATCTTTTTTTAAAAATAAGGAGTAAATTAGACAATAATTTTCCAATTTGTTCCGTTTTTAAAATGTTCCTTGAGTACGGTGAATTCAGTTTCTTAATATGAGCACCATAAGCGTTATATTAGAACCAATTCGAGTATACTCAAAGAAACTTAGAATAAAATTAATGAACTGTCTCAAACACTAAGATTTAGTGTCCGGGTTTTATCAATTTGTCCGTTGCTATTGACTTCGCTTTCTTAACTGGAACAAAATCGGATGAATCAATTCTAGATATCATTCAGTCGAAACAGATAATGAGCTAATTTCTTAATATTTGTGACTTTTTTATCTGAACTTACGTGAAAACTCTGATTTCAGTACAAGCAAAAACTTTAACAATTTAAACTGGAATCGATTGGAAAAGTACTGCTTTATACAGATAAAGAAACCTAGCTGGCAAATTGATGCACATTGGAACTGAAACAGAGAAAAAAAAAGAGAAATAAATCGACTATTTATTGTTGTCTTTTTTTCAGTGTCAAAAATTGTTCTGATAAGTTGTGTAGTTTCAGTTAGATTCCTAAACTAGACTTAATTTAGCGTTTAAACTGAAAACTAGTAATCAGCTAGTAAACGCACAAGTGAACTTTGATAATCTAATGCGCTATGATTTAATGACCGCTTTTTGTTTCTATATCCTTTTTCTTCTAATTTGGCTGTTTTTGCAAAATTTAATGAGTGACAAGATTTAAAATACTTTCAGTTGAAACAATGATTGAAGTAAGTCAGAAGCCAAACGCGAAAATAGTTACCTAAAAAAAGAAAACTCTTTTAAAGTTAAGCCGAAATTTAAAAAAAGGAGAGGGCCTAAGTAAGAGCCGCTTAGAGGCTGACGGCGGCTATTAATAAATTTATAATAGAATTTAGCTATTACCATTCAAAAGGTGGAAACAAATAAAAAGCGCAGTGCAGAACCTGATAACAGTTCCCAAAAAACACTTCACAATTTGAGCCTGGAAAACAATTTTTTGCAACAACGTATGGTACACTTTTTTTGCGCTCAAATTTGATAGACGAAAATAGGGTTATTTTTTACTGGTTTTGTCATATTAGCAAATTATTGATCGGTTCTATATCCTTTTATTGGTGTTCAATAATAGGCACAATTGAGCTGACATTTTTAAGGAGTACTTTATGGTTTAAACAGCTTGGACACCGTTTTCGAGAAAAATGCAGTGAATTTTTTGAAATTTTGTCTTTGATTTCTTTTCTGCTTGCAAGCGTATCATCCAATTTTTGTCAAACACAGAATGCATCTTCAGCTTAACTAAAAATTAACCTCTACGGCGGCATTACGTTTTTTGGTAAAAATTACTGGCTCCAAACCACTGGTTTTGCAAAAAAAAATCAATTTTTAGGCATTTTCCCGGCTGCTTTTAGACAACGGCTGCTTTCCTATCAAAGACAAGTGCGAAAAGTGGTGACCGCGCTTACTAATAAAGTGCCGTACCAGTAATGGCCGAACTACCCAAAGAGCAGTTAGATGCTTTACTAGCTCTTACAAACGTTGAAGCTGACTACTTTCGCCTTCTCATTGTGAACTGTGAAGATTGGGCGAAGAAAGGAAAAGCGACGTTGTCGACTGTTCACTTTTTTAACTATGAGAGCGATGCATATAGAAGTAGTACCCATGTTGGACATAGATAGTTGTCTCAATACAACAATGACGTTTAATGCGCGATGAGGCAAAATGAGTACGAACATCAGTGACAACGGGACAATTATTGATGGAACTGAAATAGAGTTTTGCAGAGTACGTTGCAGCTTGGAACCAAAAAGGAATAGAAGAGCGTCTAAATCAACGAGGAATCAGATGGAAGTTCAAACCACCCGCAGCACCTCATTTTAGAGGAGTATGAGAATGGTTGGTCAGAAGGTGCAAAAAAGCAATGTAAGCAGTATTGGGGAACAGATCAGTCACAGAGGACGTTCTTTCAACTACGATGTCGATGTTTATTGTAGAGCAGACATTAAACGCAGATCATAGAGCAGTCAGTTCAGATGTTAACGACTTTGAAGCATTGACCAACAACCATTTCTTGATTAGCAACAAGAACGTTTCCTCACCCTATCTACCAAGTGCAAAAGAATTTTTTGATCGCGTGGATGACACTTGGCGTGGATATTATAATCTGGTTTGAGTTACGATAATCATCGATGGGTCTGACGTTGTGATTCGATCAGTGATAGTGCGAACGATTGACGGCGTTTACAAAAAGAGCAGTAGTGAAGCTCGCCCCAGTACTACCTGGAAAAGATGTTTTCGTAATTCATAATACGGCCAGAAATGTGGTGGCCGAGCTTATTGACTGAACAGCCCAATTGAATAGTGCTTCAAGGCCATTTCAAGAAGTGAAGTTGGAATAGCATGAAAAGCGAATTTTATGCTACATTCTATCAAAGCACAATGGATTTGTTCATTTTGATCAACATTTATATTCAGTAACTATTATAATTCTGTAATATTCATACCTAAAATGAAACTCAAACTCGAACTACGCTATTATTGCCACATATTCACATTTTCACAATCACAAAATTTGAGCTCAAACGGAGTACGAGATACCCAACATTGTATGCCAAATTCGATGAAATTTGCAATTTTGTTACCAATTCAGAGAATCAGAGAATGCGGGCGGGGCACCGTACAAGGTATCCCGAACCCCAAACTCAATGTGTTCAGAATATTTTACGACAGAGCGATCTACAACCAATGAGAGATGCAATTTTGACATGTACGGCAGAATAAATATAGCTGTACTACCAAAATACTACCAAAAATCATTTGAAACCGTTAATTTTGTCTGATTAATCTGACATACAGTGCGTATTGCAGCCAGCTTTCTTGAGCGGTAAATTACTTGTTATCGTGTCTTTGTTTTTTTTTGGATTGTATTAGGGATTGTAAAGTTTTAACTTAACTTTGACTTGTGATAAGAGAAGTAACTTAAAAATTCTCAATCTTTCTTTTGAGGAACAAACTTCCTAAGTAAGAGAAACTGTGCAAAGCAGAAAGTCAGTTTCATCTTACTGGCTTTAGCGAAGCCTAGTCCAGTTCGAAATAGCTGTTATTGAACCCAATATGCTAACATAAAAAATAAAAAATTTGCTGTTGTTGTTCAGTTGCTATTGTTGTTGTTCAGCTGTTCAGATGGTACTGGTTTTTAAGAAGCTTAATCTAGATCAACATTGCTGATATTGACACAAATAGAGAGACTTGATAAATTTTAAGTTAGAAAATTATTGTTATTTTTATTATTATTATCAGATATGCAACTGGTAAGAATTTTGTTTTGCAACTGCTAACTGCAGTAAGTTGAAACTTTGCGTAGTTATAGCCAAGTTTTAGGACTACAATTTAGAGGAACACGAATTCCTTTATTCGGTTTATAAATTGAGATAATAACAAAAACTCAACAAAATTTCATTGTTTCAGTTTAAATAAATTGGTATTCGAAGAGAAAAAAGGTTGTTATAAAGCAAAGCAGAGCAATCAGTTATCGAGGCTAATTGAGTATCAAGTAATGCAACGGTAATCTACAGTATAGCGGATAATACAGTTCACAAAATTTAATTGCCAAAATACAATATCGGGACTGATTTGAAACCGCTGAAACGAACTGGGCGGTGTCAAGTTTTCCTTGACTTTGATAGGAGGGCAGCCGTTACATAGTCTCCAAAACTGGATTTGAAGTAGATGTCTAAACAGCCGGCTTGTTTAGAAAAGTCCAGTTCAAAATTATGTCATCGCCTAACTGACACAGATGTATTGGGCCTGTCTTCAATTTCGGATGCAATGTCAACGTGTAAACGAAAACATTGGTTTATAAATTTTTGCTTTTTGTTGGATTATAAATAATTTTTCTAAATAGCTTTTACTTAGATTATGGACCCCTATATGATTACAAAACTTGCTTTTTGACGTTTTTTAAAATATAATTTGTTATCGTTAAGCTTTTTAATCTAGATCGTTTCTAGTAAATCTGTTCGTTAATCAAATAACTCTCGATATATGTTTCACTGGATTTGTTCTTCATATTCTCTATTTATTGATTGTATACGCGAATAAGCGTAGATGCAGTGTGAAAAGCACGGAAGTGTGAAAAATTCGAAAAAATTATGCTTTTATATTTCCTTGATAATTGAAGAATTTTTAAATTGTTTCTTTTCCTCTTAAACTTTTGTTTCAGTTTTTGCTTCTCAGTGGTACCTTTTCTTTATATCTCCAGAAATAAAGTCAACAGGGTCGATGTTGAAAAAGAAAACTAGTTTAGCATAAAATTCCTAACTGCCAGATAATTTTGAATACTAGAACAAACACGAGGCAGCTCGCTGATGTGCGTTTGCACATAAAGTTCCGACCAGCTCATCCACATTTGTAGCATAAATGTCTACCAAATGAGGAAAAACATTTTTGAAGAAATGTGTATGAAAAAAAAGATTGCCTGCAACGCAAATAACTGTGGATTAAAAAATGCCGCATTAGATTAATAAGATCAGCCATTATTAAGAAAACAATTCAAGAAGTGCACAACAAAATCAAGCAACAATAAACACAATTAATTCAATCCAAAATTTTGTGTCCATTTAAAAAAAACTTACTAACAAGTCAAAGTAGCGTCAGATAATACTGCAACGAAACAAAATAACTTTTACTTCACTAGAAAAGACAAACTGCTTTCCAATCTGATGAAGAGAGTGTCGAAGGCACCCATCAAAGAAAATCAAAACAACAAAAAAAAGTTTAGCAGAGAGAAAAGTGCGAGTGCAATTCGCAAAATACGTTGAAGAATTAACCTTTCCTAAAAGAAATAAGCCAAGCAAAAGCAAACAGTAACTAAGCAATTCACGCACAATCAGGAAAGAACAGCTGCAATCAACAGCTCAAAGGTACGACAAGAAATTCCAAGATTAAAAGAAAAAAATTAACACTAAAAAAAAGGCTTGGCTACAAAATATTTGAAGACTCAGATCGACCCAACGAACTATAGGTCCCCTTCAAAAATACTGAAGCAATTGCAGTGTCAAAACAAGCGTGTGCACTACCAAGCAAATATTATTGAAGAACATCTGAAAAAATCAAGGAAGTGCACAGCAATTTCATTGGCTTGAATATACAAGCAAAGGCCCGCAACCAGCAATGAATGAAGAGCAAAGCAACACCGCCCAAACAATGAACGTTATCGAGGAAAATAACAACTATCCAACGGACAACCCAGTTGCTCAAACAGTGCAAAATGAAGCAACAGAAGGAGGCAAGATACGGAGAAGGTTTCGGAAACATCTCAAGCAAAGCAAAGGAGCGAGAAAAGGAAGAAGAATTTCCATATCGAATTCAAAACCATGAGGAGACTAGAACAGGCACGGTTTGCGTTGTGAAAATCGGGCTAAAAATTCAAATAAAGGAACTGGAAATCACGCATCATCTACTGGGGAAGAGCGTGAGCTCGAGCGAAAAATGAAGAGACCAGCATTAGAGAATGTTGATGTTCGTTCTCAATCAACTAGTGCTCGATGCAAGTCAGCCTTCAACTGGACCCCAAAACTGAGAGATGTCTCAGATTGGGCCGGTAGAATCGACCACCTCCTAACACCATATCCATCAACAACTCGCTTTGAAGCAACGCCTGAATTCAACGGCATAGTCACTTCTCACAGTATCGCAACTCATGAGACTGTTCTTAAGTGTTGAAGACGGAGACGTTTCCCCTCGAGCTGGTCTACGATACAAAAATGGTTATTCAGGAAGCAGTAACCTAACAAAGTTGAAGTTAAAATCTTGGACGGAAACCCTGCCGATTGACCGGAGTTGTCTAGTATGTTCAATGCTACAGTGGATCAACGCTGAATACCAGACTCAAAGAAGATGAGCCATCTGAAGACTCAATTTACAGGCAAGACGAGGACAGCAATCTCCGGAATGGACTCTTTTGGACAGTTCTATGGTGCTGCATGGAGCATTCTGGAGAGCTATTTTCGAAGGCCTCTTGTGATAGGAGAGTCTTCGCAAGGCTAGTCAGGTGAAACCTAACAAATCAATTTATCATTTATTGTTTCAAACTTTGTGAATGTGCTCAAAGGGACACAAGCAGATTGGTCATCTGCAATCAAGCTCGACACTTTATATGGCAGTAGATAAACTACCTCAAGTTCTCAAAGAGAAGTGGTGGTTCTATCTTGATGATAAAGATGAAGATTGGCTTGATCTGATTACGTTTGAAAAGTGGCTATCTACGGTGGCTTTTGTGCATTAAGTGTTTTCAGTTTTCAAGAGAAAGCGAAGAGAAGAACGAAGAAGCAGAAATAGAGAAGCGGCTCTCGGAAACTTCAAGTTTCAGTGCTAGCACGTGCGTGAGAGAAACGAAGCAAGTGCAAAGTGATCACTGTCCGCTAGCTGATGGCACTCACAAATTTTTGGAACTGTCCACTATTCAAAAATATGGGTGTGAACCATCGGTGAGCAGCAGTGAGGAAGCAACGCTTATGTTACGGATTTCCGGGAAAAAGACATGCAATCAAAGATTTTAAAGTCAATGCGTGCGGTATAAACGGATACTCATGTATGAAGTCAACATAAGCGCAGCAACAACCAACCAGAGAAACGAAGTTACTAGCTTCAATCAGATAGTTCCTGTTTCAATACCGAGCGGTTGCAACAGGCTGAACATATGCTTTCCTCGATGGTGGATCAACGGTTTCATTCATCGATCATAGCGTACAAGAGAAGTTACAAGCCCAAGGCAGCGATGTGACGCTCAACATAGCTGGTATACACGGAACAAAGGATCTGAAGACGCAAAGGTTTCCTCTCAAAATAAAGCGACTACATTCAAAAGTTAATTCATTTGAAGCTTTTGCACACCCGCCAACCTCCATGGGAAACAAAAACTACATTTACAGGAGGCTGAAGCAAATGGAAGCTGGCATCACCCTTGGAAGCTGGCATCACCCTTGGAAGCTGGCATCACCCTTGGAAGCTGGTATCTCCCTTGGTCAAGATGCTTACGCTCTACAACGGCAAATGGACTGCAAGATAGGAGCACGAAGTGAACCTTTCGCCGTTCTAACAGAGCTAGAATGGGTAGTCAGTGGACTTATGACGGGCAAAACACATGATTTTTTAATTTTCTATCCCGTCCTCATTTGGTAGGTAATTAAGTTGAAGCGTGGATGAGTTGGGTCGGAGCATTATGTGGAAACGCATTTAACCGAGCCTCCTTGTTCTTATCAGTAAAGACTTTAAACAAAATCAATAAATTGAAAAGGACGTCACCACAATAATTGCGTATTTGGAAGGCATCCAAAATTTTTCATTAGTTGATCTCCTAGCACATATCACAGAGTCAATATTACCTGACAGTTTTCTCAAAAATATCCTTGTTGGATAAAATTGAAATATGGATAAAATCGAAAGGGTAGCGATAAACGATTGAAATATCAAGGGCTATTTTCTCAATTTCACTTACTTTTCCACACCTCATGAACAGAACCGAATTAAGTAGGGTAGCATGTCAAACTACTAATGAGCGGTTGCCTTCGTCAGTAGCTAGCTGCGGCATAGAGCGGCTAGCTTCACCACAACAGAGGTAAAAGGGTTAGACGAAGAGGATTGGAGGGGGGGGGGGGTGTCATTTGAGGGGCAAGGGGTGAGTGGAGTGCGAGTCAAGCATTCAGGGTTGAAGTGGTTTAAGCGCTCGGGTCGAGCGGAGTGAGGGGTGTCTAAATCTCTATAAAATACCACTCACTTCATTTTTTTTTTTGGTCTAAGACAACTGCTGAGCAACACTGCTCTCCTAGTTTCAACCCTTCATCCCGTTTTTGAGAGCAACAACAAATGGGCAGTACGAAAACCCCCAAAAGAAGAAGGTTCCGCAGTACTAATATTATTTATACAAACTTTGATTGTAATCGATAGCAATTGATAACTTGTCGAGTGGAATGTCGCAGTCGCTCCTTTAGACACTCAATCTTGAACTTTAAATTCCAAGAACTGTACTTTTAACTCTCGATAGATATATAGAAAATTACCTGAAAAACATTTTATTATCCTTATGTTGGTTTACAATATTATCCATAGATAACCATTTTAATATTGCAGATAAGCTCAGGAACCCTGATTAATGGCACAACAATCTATTATTCCATACCAATACAGATCTTGAAGCTTTTAAGCATAGCCAACTTTGTAGTAGACTAGCTCATTTCAGCTGCGCAAAAATTCGCAAATATTTCACTTTCAGTTTGTAATATTTTCACTTTTACCTCTAAGACATTTAACGGTGATCATTTGAGTTTTTCACTATAGAGCAACGTATACAAGATTTTTGTGACGAGAAGCATTAGTCTGTTATTCTTCTATGGAACCTTTGGGCTCAATCTATTGCTTGTGTCCGCGTGTTCAGAGGTCATCAGTGAAACATCACTGCTAGTCAAACCAGCCTTTCCCTCCCTGTACAGCGTGCAATAGGGGTCAGCGTACAATCCATTAGTCGAGTTCACTCTTTGTCCCTCCATGGACTCACGACTACTCATCCTTCCATATAAGGCATTCGATTCCAAACTTTGTTCACTCGATGTGGCATGAGATTCGTGATCAAAACGCAATGTGCTTTGCACACTTGTAGAGCTCACCGATCTTTCTTCACTCGGCTCTGCGTAGTCGTGGTTGTATTCGCTGTTTGAAGCCGACTTCGATCGAGATTTGACGTCATCTTTCGGACGTCTCGTCGGTCTGCTATACGTTGTGTCGTACCAACTATCAGTTATGGTGGCAGCTGATGATGATACTCTTCGATTTTTGGTTCTCTCTTCGTTCACACATTGTTCACTGGCACTGATGAATGTATCGTCCGCATAATGATACGGAGAATCTTCAATGTCCTCGTAAATATGCTCCAAGCTTTGTTTCCTGTGTCTTCTGTCATATCGCACCTACATAGATGACTCAAATAACAAACTGTGTTAGATTTAACGCCTCCTCAGAGGCTCAGAATAACAGTTCCAGCCCCCGCACTTTTTGTTTTCTTCGAATGCATGATAGTTTTTCCTCTAGCCAAAACAGTTGCATAGACTGCCCTATCGGGTCAATGTGAACGCGGCTGTGAATGGATGATAATCATGAAAAAACACTGTTGAAAGTTCAAAGAACATGTGCTCAAGGCTCTGAGTGCAAAACATCAAGGCATTTTAAACAGAATAATTACGATGAATATAATTAATTGATGACAATAATTTCTAAATTATCCCAGATTTTCGTGATGAGAAGCATCAGTCTGTTGCTACTCTATGAAGCCTTTGGGCTCTGGGTTCAATCTATTGCTTATGGAACTGTCAACAAAAATTTCTGTTACGGTAACATCTGCTCATGGCATGAGGTGCCGACATGTTTGGAAGATATTTTAAACAGACTCGAGAGAACTAGTCCCCTCAACATCCAGCTGAAAATCCAATACAACGACAACAATCAAGTGTTTTTTGGGTCATTTCGTAAATAATTTTCAGAATAATTTCAATCGTGGCGGGTCTGTCTTATATTACAAATAAAACAAAGCAAAAAGATTACAATATTCCGAAGGCAGAAAAAAAACGGCAAACCGGTAGACGAAGGAAGAGCTAATGGAATATCGAATAATTAAGAATGGCAAATCTTCGAGTATGATTACTGCAAAAGAAAGGAACTTACCTTTGTTACTGGCAATGTCACTGATGAAGACTCCGCCTCGTAAACAACAGCCTCCTGAAATATCAAAAAACCTTTGTGTCAGCTTCGTGAGCTAATTCAGAATTGATCTCAAGCATATGATTTGTTCTATAATTCCATAACTGATACTTGCATTTTCAATCTCTTTCACCCCAGCAGCTTGTCCATTAGGACTCTGCAAGTTTCCCTCGAATCCTGGGTTCACAAACCCGTTTCTGGGCGGGTAGCCCTCTGGTGGTGGCTTGGCTACAGTTCCTCTGCGCTGTCGAATTCGTGTCAACAACAGAGCGATTAGGAAAGCTGCAACTAATATCAGTAGAACCATTGAAACTGTGAGAGAAGAGATCATAAGAACTGGAACAGAGCTTCTCAAACCAGAAGCAGCGACTGGAAACAAAAGAATAAATGAAACTAAACATGGCTTGATTTTGGTGAGATTTTATTATGATCGATTCACGCATCTAAATTTGACTTTCTAGACGGGAATGTGGACGGGTGACAACCCTCCCCCCCCCCCCCCCCTCCCCCTCCCAATACCCTGTACGAAATTGCTATTTATCAAGTGTAGGAATTTGTAGTTTTGTAATTCTATTCGAAAGCTGCTCAAAACTGATATTGAGGCTATCGATGCATTTTAAAAATTTCCAAAGTGTCTGTGGGGGTATGATTGACCAATTGGGCCATTTTGGATGGCTGATAATAATTTTGAGTAAATCACAGGGGGGGGGGGCTTATGATTGCAGTACGTACATTTGAGTTGACATCCGTGTTCGTTGTGGCAGAAATACAGATCACTATCCGTACAGTTGCATCTTTCGGAGCAGTTCACTCCAAACAGACCATAAGCACATTCTAAGCATGTAAACTCGGCCATAATTATTCATAGGTTGATCTTAGGGGTTTTAAAAACAATTAACCATATCTATCGAGTAAAGCTGACATAAATACAAAGTTAATCGTTGATGCGTCCGCAGATCAATTTGCAACTCAAGACATCTGTCAACACTTTTTACCAAAGTTTGAAGAAGTGAAAACCTTATATTCAAATACTGAACACAATACCGCGAAACAGGAAAATGTTTAACCTTATTCTTGTTCATTAATTTCCCAGAACAGCAGAGCTGCTAGACCCGTGAAAGATATAACTATAAACAAATGGTTGCCAATTTTTGTTTTCTGCTTCGATGAACCGCTCATTGTAAACACCAGTTGCAGACATTGGTGTCCCACTTTTTCCCCTATTTATTCAACCCCCTATTGTTTAACCCCGATTTGTTCACCCCTCTATCATTTAACCCCTCTATCATTTCAACCCGATTCATCTTTATTATAATAATGACCATCAAATTTAACAATCTAAACATTTGGTCGTGCCTCGCGGGCCATGGCCATGCCGCAGCGGCCCCTGGGACTTAATGCGAAACTGTCACAACCTTACATGGTATTAGGTTATCCATTTAATTACAAAACAGGCCTTTAATGTCGACTGCTCATTGGCGGAATGAAATGGCAGAGGCGGGAAATGAAAAAGGGGTTGCACAAATCGGGGCTAAACAATAGGAGGTTAAATAAATAAGGGTGAAGTGAAAAGTGGGACACCAATTTCTACAACTGGCGTTTACAATGTGCGCCTCAAAAACCTTATCAATTTCGATTACGGCGCTCCCTGCACCTTCAGTAAAATACGAAAGCCAACTAAGTGACTAATGCAACTAACTGCTCACTGGACTTAACCTCTTTGTCCCACTTTGGAAGGAAAGTCGTCAATAAAATGTGTGATCACATCTTAAAAAAACTTAGCAGGACAAATCAGGGCATATAATCCCGAGAATTAAAAATCCTGTGCACGACCACCAGACAAGTTTTACATTACAAGTCGAAGACGAAAAATCGTCCCGCAACTAGAGATTGACAACTATTTGATGAAATTTAATAATCTTCTTGGCATCAGCGTGTTGTATACCAAAATTTTCATTTTGAAATGCAAGCAACGATAAGAGAAATTTTGCCATTTAGAAAAACTCTTGTGTCTAAGAGACAAGCCGAGGCAGGCCTAACAATTAGATAATGTCAAAAAACATTGATCAAAATTATTCTAAACATTTGATGAAGTTTCTTGGTATCTTTACCATCAGATTCAACATTGTAATGAAAAAATCTACCATGAACCCAGCTTCCAATTTGATAGTGGTTTATTTGACCACCTGAACATCAAAAAGACAAAATCGGAAAAGCAAAAATTTTTTAACAATTTGTCCTAAATTTTCGATATTTAGACGTTCAAACCAACATAGCAAAACCATGAATAACAAGCATGAATAACAAGCAACAAAAAATTTATTATGTCGCATAATAAGCAAAACCAGAAAACAATTTAAAAACGTTAAATCTAAAAAAAGCCGACAGTTTTTGTAACAATTTTCCAAATCCTTTTTGTGCACCTAAAATCTACCCAATACCCTACAAGCTGCCCAAACAATGATAGCCCCTGACAACGAAAATGACGATGCTAGCCTTTAATAACCAAAATGAGACAAGTTTTGAGAATAGACAAGAAAAATTGTAAAATTTACTAATTTTAATGTTAAAGAGGGCATCGCCAAAACAATTAAATAGAACCGACAGAAGATTTAGCTGAAACCAGACTCTCATTAACTGGAACCAATGTCAATAAAAAAGGAATTGAACAAAAGTGTAAAACAGATAAGCGTTGCACAAACTGGGGCTACGAAATTTTGAAAAATGACGTTTTAGCTTTAATTTAGTCCGACCCAGCAACTCTAGGACACTCAGTAATCAGTACCATGATCAAACTTAAATAACTTTTTTAGTCCTTTTTGATAGAAAAGTATTCTTAAAAATATGCCATCACATGCAACAAATATGTGGTAGAGTACGGGAAAGAAACTCCACTGGAGTAGCGGGGGGCTCATGCGGGCACTGGGTAGTTTTGAGGGGTAAGGGCAGGGATTGTGTCGGGGGTGGGTAGGCGTGGTGGTACAGTTGGATGGGTGTTGGGGATGAGTGGGCAGTTTGGGTTAGAAGAACATGGGTAGGAACTTCTCAAAGTGATCTTTACTTCTTGAGTATAATAAGTGTTCCTTATCACTAATTGTCCAAAATTTGAAAACTTTTCAAGTTGTCATGTTCAGTAGGCGAAAAAAGAAGTCTATGTTCTAAAACAGAATGTCCAAAACAGTTGTAAAACAGTCAATGTTCGAAAAGGACGACAAAATTCAAGTCATAAACAAACTTGCTTTAGCTACAAACAACCTGTAGAATGCCAATATTCCTCCTCGAGTCGTAAAAAGAGCACCAGCAATATCTAAATTCTTTAGATTGTAAACAAAGAGCATAAATAATAGCCTTTAAGATGACAGCGACTAATAAATGTTAATAGTTACAGAAAATACTGATTTTCTAAAACTTACCCGACCCGAACAGCTTCTCGTAAGTAGTTATAAAAACAAAAACTTCACTTCCAATTTAGGTAAAACTTTGCATTGAATGTTTGACCAATCAATAATTTGGCAGCATTAGTCTGAAATTTTTTTCCTGTTTGAGAGGGTTGACTGGTAGTTTTCATCGTTCTTACCAACATAGCAAAGCAATTCTAAGTCTAATTTATATCATAACAATTTGACTTGTCCTTTTTAATGTCTAAATTATGAATGATCTATTGAAGTTTTTTTCTTGTTCTATGATGCAAGGATGGGCTACAATGGTCACAGGTGCATTTTTCTCTAAATAAAAATTTAGTGATTTAATGCTGCCGAGCAATTTTGCTGTGAGTTGTTAGAATACTTGAACTTAGACCGCCTTACTTCTTCATAATTTAAATAAGATTCTGCTACTCTTGGATATTGAGCAATTAACCTGCTCACCTTCGTTACAATAGTCTCCACTATAGCCCACTACTGTGCAATTACACAATCCAGTGATCATATCACATGTGGAATTGTTACTACACAAACACTCCTCGTCACAGTCGGATCCAAAATAACCTTCCGGACATGACACCACCTCGCATCTCTCACCAGATTGAAATCGGTTGCATGAACAATTTCCAGTTACAGGGTCGCAGGGTGTATTAAACGCACAGTCACAGTTGTTCGCGCAATGTGGACCCCAAAATTGTGAACCACAATTTTGTTCACAGGTTTCGCCTTGGAATCCACTGTGGCAATCGCAGGTGCCTGTAAACCGATTGCAGGTCCCGTTGACGCACAGCGAGTGGTTGCATTGAGAGGAGCAATTTGGACCCCAGAATCCCTCGGGACATGGGTCCGTACATTCTTGGCCCTTGATACAAAAAAAAATCTTCAGTCGAAAACAAATAACATATCAGAGCCAAAAACAATATTTGCTAGTATTCTGGAATCGCAAAACAGTTATGATAATTATGGTTGTGATGATTGGAATTCAGTTTTTTGGTCGGATAGCAATATATTCCCGTTAACAGGAGGCTCAACAGCCCCCCCCCCATCATTGTTACAACTCCCCTAAACAAATGTGGGTCTTAAAAAAGCAATAAGTTACATATTTCCAGTTATTTATGGAGGGGGATAGATAGGGGCTCAAACATCACTTGGAAGGCCCAAAGAGAATAGATCCCAGATTGTATAATTTGATTGTCTACTGCTCTCCGGCTAAGTTTTCAACATTCAAAGCGTGCATACCATCCACCCAGAAGAACAACTGCATTCGCCTCCCGCAAGACACTCTCCCGAGTTCTGACAAGGACACACTTCAGAACAGTTCACACCTGTCCACCCCTCTTCACAGTTGGACATGCACAGCTCGCCCTAACAATGAAGCTAAGTTTTTGCCTTCCACTCATTTCAAGCACTCATTTCGAACGTATTCTAACCGAATCATAAAATATACGTATAACTAACAATATAGCTATCTATTGCAAAAGCGGGCACACCTGCAAAACGCCAATATATCAACTGCATTTCAAAAAGTCTGCCTCCATATTTTAAGCATATTACCCGATTTCAAAGTAGACAACTGAAAAAAATGAGGACGATTAACCTCAGAAGGTGCTTACGGAGTTTATCTATACGCAGTTTATCTATACCAAAAAAAACCCAGTCCATACCAATTTGAAAAACGTAAACAGAAGCCGTGAAAACCCATGTAGCAAAGGAAAAAATATTTAAGAACTAAATGCTTTAACGTGAACTTTTCTGTTAAGATAACTTCCAAATCAAAGACCACAAGCGAGATATTCTTACATCATCCAACCAGCAGTACCGCAATTTTTGACGGGTAAACTTTTGGGAAAGGGGTCAAACCTCTTACATTTTGGTAGCATAGAAGACTCTTGGTAGAAATGTTCCGGTATTAATCAAAACGTATTTTTCCTATGATGCTCTAAATATTTGTGTACCATTTAATCTCCTATTCAGATGCATTCAAAAACATTGTCATTTCTCAGAATCAATTTGAGATCTACAGTCAAACTTGAATATATTGTACAAGAAAAAGTTCAGGGAAAAGGAAGAAAAAAACAAGCATCTTCCTAGTTTTTTGTTGTTTTTTTCTTTTCAAAAACTAGTCAGCGCAAAATATCCCTTTTCGCAAACTATCCCTTGAAAACAATCAACAATAAAAACTCTTTTTTAACGATAAATTGACCGTTTGACCGGTCTGCTTAATTAGGTTACTATTTAGTTTTATCAGTGGAATGTAAAACTATTCTCTTGTTAAGTTTTGCAGTTTCCGAGTTGATCACAGAAGCAAGATGCATCTATAGGCGTTTTTGAAACTGACATAAGAACCACATAGCGCAAAAATGAACATAAATTGACTAACGTCTGAAGATCTGCTGAAGGTCTGAAGAAACAGCTCAAAAAATTAAGCGAGGGGTGCTGATGAGTCACTGGAGACATGAAAATAAATGATACTCTGCTAATGATTCAGCGGATTAAAAAAATTTAATACGCCTTCACGCTATTCATGAGCAACAAAGCTTTGCACCGTCATTAAACTTTTTGAGGGCCACTTGAATTGTCGGGTAACACAGGCTGAAATGGTAATCCCACTGTTTTGTCGCGCAACAAAGCAAGTATGGTTAAAAGGCCTATTCTCATATCCAGTGCAACGAGCCGTTTAAAACAACGTTGAAAAAATGTGACCTGCTATGTGAATGCTGAATTTTTTCTCTTAACACTAATAAGATAAGATGATTTCCCTCGTGGGGCAAAACATGCAATATTCAAATTTATAGGCTCGACATATTTTGCATAAATACGCAAAATAACTGGAGAGTAACAGGGGAATAATTGGGGAATTTTTGACAAAAATTTGACCCTTCCACTGAACTTCTCATTAAGGAACGTATTTGGCCAGTCGAAATGTTTATCTCGAAAGTTAGCTTTACGAAACTTCAGGTATAAAACACTCAAAAACATCAAAATTTTCCAAGATGTTCAATAGTCGCCTTAAAACTGGACTCGAGAGAAAAAGTAGATTTATTATAAATAGAGCAAAAACAAATTAGAGTAATATGTTTTTGATGTTTTTGAGTTCAAAAATAGAACAAATTGCCCCCCTTAGTGAAACAATTTACAAAAAACTGTCCTGTCTTAGAAAAATTTTAACCAAGTTTTTGCTCGATTAGCACAAGAAAATAGCAGTTAACAGACAAATAAAAGCGTTCAAATCCCATTTTTACCTTTGAGAACGAACAGCCACAATTTCAAGATTATAAAAATAACAAAATTTGAGTCTGATACTGATACTGATTAAATTAGTTAATATTTGAAAGCATGTGAGTATTTAACCTAAAGGCTATAATCAGATTAATTTACATGTGGACAGAAAATTTGTTGTTGCAAAATTCAGTCTCCTTCAAGTTAGCATCAATTGTTTACCTTTATTAGTTTTTGAGTTATCAAAAAACTTGATGCTCAAATTCGTTTTTTTAAATTGTGGAACTTAGCAGTTCAGATCAAATTAATTTTGCTGTTTACTGACTGTGTTATGTTGTCATCTAGTTAATTCCCTCTAGCTGGACTATTTTAATCCATTTTTAATAATTGCGTCACTCAGTTTTTCATGTTACAAGTTATAACTTTCCAAGGTCTTCATGTTATAAGAGAAGACTATATTTGAAGGAATAACTGAACTGATGATGTCTTACAAAACAAACTGTTGATGTAGACGAAAAATTGGACACTTACGGTATCATATCAAGCCAATGGGGTAATGTCTTGAACAAATCTGCCGTCCCGATATTGACCCAAGCCATATGCAACAATACTAACTGTAACCAGCAGCAAGCACAACAAAATAACATCTTCCGCACAATAACTGTCTGTGTATAAATATCCAATATCAATGACCTACACGAAGCAAGCAAGACGGAAATTAATATCACGGCAGGTGTGACCTTATAACCTTGTTGACTTTCAACAGTTAGCCGAAACACTGCGACCGCTGGGTATGTATTTTAGCATTGGAAAAGTGGTAATTTACCTAAAATATAAATAGGATCCAGCCCCACCTGGTATCCATGTTTGCAAGTGCACGTGCCACCTGCCTTATTGCACACCAGAGTGTTGTTCCTGTGACACTGGCACTCGTACCCACACCCCGGACCATACGTCCACTCTTTGCAACTCTCTTCACACGAGGCACCAGAAAACCCAGGTACACATTTGCAAATTCCATCAACGCTCCCACACTCAACAGTGTTTTCTTCACTACAGTTGCACACTTGTGAACAGTTGTGTCCGAAAGCATTTGGTGGACACTCTGAAATATATGAGTTATAATAATTATTTCCATTTCAGCATTTCATCGCAACTCACTCCACGAGTTCTTCAGGATTGATTTTGTCAAAACAGTCTGGCGGTATCCCGCGAAAGAAATCGTCAGTGAGTTCGGTATGTTCCATTTCAAACGTAAGAAATCGTCAGTTTGTTTGATCTGAGACGTAAGAAAGCTTCGGTTAATTCGGTTTCTTAGATTCATTATGTTCGGTTTTGAGTCGTCGGTATGTCTGGTTTTTGAGATTCGGAATACTCAGTTGAAACGTAAAAAAAAACTTTGTTTTAGTTCTAAAATTTGTTAACAATGTCAAATTTTATAATAGTTTTCTAGTCGCAGGAGTTTCAATTTTACCTCTCAAAAATTGCAGGTTGATTGGCACTGAGTCTTGATATGATTGAGAAATCAAGTGCACAAGTCATTTCCTCACAAGTTCTTGTGATTTGAAATCAAAAATAACGACGGTTAGTTAAATTCTTACGTTTAAAACCAATTATACCAACAATTTCTTTCGTCCAAATCCAAAGACAATAACACTAAGAATCCAACCTAATAGTGGTTGCTTAGTTTTAAAAGGGAACATGCCGACGCTTTCGTACTTTTGAAAGTGAACATACCGAATCTACGAAACCAACAAATCATTGTGGCGTGATAGCCGAGAGGTAAGGTGTGTGGTTCACACGCCAATGATTGAGAGTTCAATCCCCTGCCTCCGTGAAGCTGTCTGTGTGAGGATGAGCTCTTACTTAACCATAGCTTCAGGTTGACCATAGCCTGACCAATGTTGGCTGCAATGATGGTACCACGTGAAAGTTTCAGACGCAAAAAAAAGTGGCTATAGTCACCAAAAAAAGAGCAATGCTGCTCATGAAAAGATCAGTCTGAAATGTGGGGAATAATAAGAAAAAGGGCAGCTGAAAACAGGCTACTGTAGGCCTAATGCTGTTCCACTGCGATTACGCAGAAACCACAATTATTATAATTAATTAATTAAAAGAGAACAGGTTACTGTTGAACGCCAAGAAAACAAAAATCATTCTTTTTAAAGTTTTTAAAGGTCAGCGTATTTTCATGTAATCTACAATCAAAAAGTCTTCAAATTTTTAGCTTCTTTACAGGCTAAAAATAATTTGAACACCATGCCGGCTAATCCATGTTATTAAAGAAAATTATTCAGCCCTTTTACAATGTTGACATCCTCTCTGTGTGACAACTTCTAAAAATGTATCAAAAATCTTGAAACTAAAATGCTTAATTAAAATTATGTCCCACAAACAAAGTTGATTCTCTCGGCTCCTTAAAAAGGACAAATTTTACAAAGTTAAAGAACCACATCACTGTTGTCAAGTCTTCTCACCTCTAGAGAAGCAGAAGTTTCAAAACTATTCAACTAACAATCGATCGAGTATGCTGTTTGGAAAACTTTTAAACGTAGTGTCAGATATCAAAACAGAGTTTGTAGAAAAATTTTTAAAAAATCAACGAGCACGAGACAGGTAAACTGGCAAAAAATAGTTCAGAAAATGATCAGGAAAATTTCGGAAAAGAGAATATCAGGATGCTGAAACGCATTTTCATTTTAATCATTTTTGATAACATAAAACTGGAACTTTTTCTAACAGAAGCACTATAAAACAGATCATTTAGACCTATTATTGTACTCTTGGTTGGTGTGGTTGTCATTTATGTTTATGTAAAAACAATTTTTTGTATTCATGGCAAAAAAGTTGGTTTTTGTTTCTGTGTCAACAATTTATTATTATCATTAAGCATACCGGCTTTTTCTTAACGTTTACAAATGAACACCTACAACTTTTCACGATTGAAACCCAATATACCGAACCCAAGAAACCGAACATATCTCAATTTCTGATGTTGCAAAACATACCGATTATACCAAATAAAAAACGTTCGGGTTATCTCGGTTTCTAACTAAAACCCAATATTGCGACAAATTTCTCAAGTTTAAAAACGCCGATTTCAGGACTAGGGTCATGGTTCTTTGTTAGATATGTACACAGGAAGGCCGAACATCAAATAACTTTATCTTTAATTCGAGTGAGTTCTTAAGGTAAAATTACTTTTTGCAGCTAAAAGGGCTTTCACCTAAAGCCATTTTTTGAATTTTTGAGTTATTGGATTTTACCAGATCAATGAGAAAGAGAACTGCTTGTGTTTGCCAGCAATACTTTATTTTTTCAGCTGCTTAAGTGGCTCTTAGGAGCATAATTTTATTGGAAACAAGTCTATGGAAAAGAGGTTTATAGAAAACTTGCCTTTTAATCATTTGTACTTAAAATATCACTGCAATTCTAGCATTAAAAATATTTTAATTGAGCAGTGGAAAACTAATTTTAATTGAGAAAACTAACGTAAACATTGATTGCCTCCATCTTGGAAGTATCCGTCACAGCAATCCCATTCCTGTACCATTTTGACTCGCTGCTCATCTCGACACTCCTGGTTGGTTCTGCTCCTAAGCATCAAACTTTTAGTTTTTTCAGACCCTTCTGTGGAACTTCACCAATTTTTTATTGTTCAATGTTATCAACTCCGAATCCGAGATGTTGAATAACTTCGAGAAGGCGACGTGATAATGTTTTTATTCAACGCTCCATACGATTGCAACAGTAATTTTAAGGCAGACCCGATGTCGGCTCCTTTTACAGCCTTAAAGTATAAAGAGCTAGGGCTACTTATTTTTGCGCGCGAAGTAGACTTACCTATATCTCTAAGACTAACCGACTCTGTAAAACACTGAGTAAACTTCTATTATTACGGTGGTTAAGAAGTATAGCACCGGAGTCAATGGTATACACATGGTGTATTTAACTAAAGGACTGACTATAGTTAGTTCAGTTCTCTCTATATAAAAGAGAATAGTGTCTTCTCAGTCTCTGATTGGTTGAAGGTGCACATTCAGTATTTACACTGCTATCTCCATCCGGGGTTGAGAGTTTCAAATCCGAATTTGTGAAGTGTAGCAGAAGTACGTTGAATATGTCATCCTTGTTGAAGGGTAGGGTGAAGTGAGTGATGAGTTGTGTCCTCTCTGAAGTGGGTTGTGACTTGTGTCGTCGTCTGGAGTCCCTGTCAGTAAAGTAGTGACTAGTGTCGTCAGTGAAAAGGTTCGTTTTGTGGAACCAGTAAGGGTGCCAGTTAAAGGGTGTGGTGGCCAGTAACGTCATTCCTGTTGAGAGTATGCACAACTGCTCTCACTGTCCTGTAGTGAGGATTTATTCCCAGTTGGAGGATCGCTTGTAGTCCGTAGTCTCTGTCTGGTTTGAACGACGAGATTTCTGTTCGTCTCCACCTGGTACAAGGTTGGAACCAGTCGGATTTATCAGCTTACCTTCTGGTGGAAATCCATCATTTAGCTACTGTGAGCTACTTTTTCTATTAAAAGCTATTAGTGAAATTTAATACCTTTGTAAGTCACGACCGGGAAAAAGAAAAGAACTGATCCTAGTCATCAGTCTTGTGGGAAAAGAGAAGAATTTGGAGAGAGATATATTCTGTAGAAAGAAGATTAAGATAATAAAGAAACAAAAAAAGGAAGAGAAAAATAGTTTTAGGCGAGTTTCCTGAGATCAGTGAGTGTCGTTTTGTGGGTGTGTGAGCCCAAGGTGGTGCTGTAGGTCTGTCGCCTACGTCCGGTATTCGAACTCAAAATCCGGAGCTCGATTGTCTGCATCACGGAAGAAGGCGAGGAATTCCGGATCACGTGCCAGACAGGCAGCAAGGGCACCGGGATACGGATCATCGTTACAGCGTGGTTGTAACTCAAGAAGGTGATTGAAGATCTGTGTTTCTTCCGGTGAAGGTTATCGATTGTCGAGCTTATCGGCCATCCAATCCCTGTAGAGGAGGTTGAAAGTGTAGCCATACGCACACTTCGTGGCGCTTCCTTCTTACACATTGTAGATACTCGATTGGGACGAGGATGGGGCGATTAGTCTTGGCATTGAGTGTAGAAAAGATGAATTTTTGATAGGATCAAAATTACGAAGGGTGCCTTCACAATAGTTGGGTTGGATTATGTAGCTGTAATTGATATATGGTGAAGTCAGCTTTGTGTTAGCATATTGAAGACGAGAATTCATGTGGATGATCGGGTTAGTGTTTTGAAAAGGATGGTGCACAAATAAGTAGTTGTGCATTGTGTGGAGCATTTTCACCCAATTTACTTTGAGTGGTGATATATACATCCCTCTGTGTGGGATATAAAAAACCAAATTGTAAATAGAAGGGGTCGTATTTAGCATATATTTTGTAGGGTGCAGTGTCGCGAGTAAGGAAAGTATTAAGGTAATCGTTTGGGCGATCTGCAAGTGCAAAGAACTACTTCGAAAGATGCCAAAATCGTTCCGTGAAGTGAAGATTGAGAGGGAAGTACAGGCATTCAAGAGGCAGATCCTTGTCCCGTCCTTCTTGGACATATTCTTTCTCCAATTGTCCAAGAGAACAAGAAGTGGCTATTGGTTTCAGCGTGTTCTCAGGTGGGGTGGAATTATAACTGATTCTCTCTGGCACATGTATACCCTGGATGGTAATAGTTTGTTCCTTGTGACCTGTGTGGAATGCCGTGTGTTGGTACGAAAGGGTTAGGCCTTCCGCGAGAAGATGAGGGCTGTGGGCCTCGTGAAGGGCTCAATGTGTGAGGAGCAGGCGATTGTGAAGCCTGAATCGGCGAGGATCGAACGGGATATATGCCGTGTGTGTTGCCCGTGGGCGCCTCCTTAAATGGGGATCAGTGCACGGGTAGTTGTCGGTTGATGTGGGTCGGTCGTAGGGGGGTGGCTGAGGGAAGATTTTTATGGTCTCAGAGGTGGTAAAGCCGGGCCGTACCGCGGTGAGGGTACCGGCGGGCGTTGTGTATGCGGTGTTGGCATCACTGGCGGCGGGTAGACCAGTTGCTGTGATCGTGGTCGTGCTCCACGGAGCCTACCAGAGTACGCTCAATTGGGGATAACAGTCTCTGGTGTGAAGTGACCTGACTGTTCCGCTGTGGCCACTTCATCATCCCAAGATGGAATGCACGTAGGCTGGATTGGTGGTTGTGATGTAGATACTGCTGTGTGCGCAGTAGAAAAGAGTGGAGGTGCCTGTTGCACCTGGCTGGTCCCCTGGAGGAGTAGCTCCTGTGACGTGCTTTGTAGTCCTATAGGAACTGAGGGTGAGCTCACGTCACTGGTTGAAGGTGCACATTCAGTATTTGCACTGCTACAATTTAGCTGCTCACCACTGCTTATTGAGCCACTTTTTCTCGCCGCTCTTCGTGTAGCAAAAGTGGTGCGACAAGAGTAGCTAATCCTAAATATCATCAAAAATTTAAGCAACTTTTTTCGTTCAAATCGATACATCGCGCAGAAAATTTAATTAATTACCAATACCACTCCGCCAGTTGCCGACAACTCAAACTCATACGACTATCTTTTTCAAACTTGATGTTTCGAGTAATTGATGGTTAATTTTTCCAAAAATAGCACTACTTTGGAAAACCCTTTTTGAAAGACCTTCTTTTTGAAGCACGGACCGGTACTGAGAAATAAATTCACACACACACAGTTTTCGAGATGAAAATGATAGGCTAATAGCATATTCCATCTTGAATCAATAGCAAATTCTGTTCTGTTTCCACATTGGTCCTGCGACGATTTGAATTTAGGTCACTGATCCAGTGGAATACGGATGATTACACAGGATAATTTTTTCGGTAAATTTTGGAGCATATTTTTGTAGTTCGGGCCCAATTAGGATGAAGACTAAAATGTTTCACAGCGGTAACGTAGTCAATTTTTCTTTAAAACAACCTTTGCACTATATTATAAATCAGAGAGATTGGGTTCATAAACAACTAAGATGACTAGACTGAACAGGCGGCAGAAAGGGGTATAAACAAATATGGTTCCGCATTTATAAGACAATGAACGGATAAAAAATGATGAGTTCAATTGTACCTTATTATTTTAATTCGTGAGCGCTTGCTTTCCCGGAAATACCCCTTGCTCCCAAAAATTTTGATTGCGCAGTTTCAAAAAGCCGCAAGACTGGGTGAAACCATTTTTAACGCCAATGAATTTCTCTATAGGCTGTATTTTTTATTGAAAATTGACATCAGAATCCAGTGGATCAGCTCAAACGCTGAAAAAGTGAAAAAACTTTCTGCATTCCTTTGCAACAAAACAAGCTATATACATCTCCTGACAGTTCATGGCACCAATTTTTAGAAATAAAATCGAATTCAGTTTGTTGGCCCTATTTATTGACACAATAAATAAAGTCAGTAAGTTGTCCATAACTCTTGATAATTTAATTCAAAGTTGTCAAATCCTTTCCATTTTCTGAAATAAGAATGCTGGGACATATACTCCAAATCTATCAGGTTGTTTTGTTTGTATGCTTGATTTAGTTGAGTCCCCTGAAGTTTGCCCCCCACCTTCTTGAGTTGCCAAAAACTTCCTCAGTGGTATCGGACGACGCCACATCTGTCCCTAATGCTCTCGGCCCGTTGTCAGTAGATTTCTAATCAGTAGATTCTATCCTTACGTATTCGGGTTCCTGTCGATTGAACTGGTTATCACTAATAAGCACTGTATCATTGGAAGTGTCCGGTTGAATGAAACCCTGATGCCTGAATCAGTTAGAAAAACGAATTATGCAGAAAAATATTGTAAAACAGATAATGTAAACGGATTGTAAATACGAAGCGCACTAAATTACTGCCATTGCCGTCGTCATAGTCTAGTCTCGTCAGACCGTCAGCTTAGCGAATTTTTTCTCACTCATTTCGAAATCGAATCCAATTAGTGCTATTGCCCATCTCGTGATTGTGGTTCCTTTGTGAGGTCTTCTTTGGCTGGTGCAAAGAGATATTGGATAGGTCTGTGGACAATTCAATCTGCAGAGTGAATCTCTTTTTGCGCAGGAATTGTCTCGTTGACTAGGAAGAAAATTCACGTGCCTCTAAATATATACTGCTGTTATTTCAAATTGCAGAAACTTCGCGGTGATGTAGTAACAGTTGGCCGTTGTGAGCGAATTCCACGTAATGCCTTTTCTAATGGGTCTGTTATTAGAGTTGCATCATTTGTCAAGCTATATGGCTGATCGAGTGGTTCTATGCTGAATGTTTTATTGAATTTTTGAAACGTTTTTTTTCCAATCAGATTTTTTCTTTAGGACTTTGTTTGGTGTCATTAGTCTCTAAAAAATTGCGATGTCAAGAAAAGATTTCGGTTGTTTTTAATTTTATGATGGTTTGCTATTTGATATTCTCAACGTTTTTGTCCGAGTGCAAATCCTTGCCCAGAGAAAGTTACCTGTAAAACCAACGTTTCAAAATGGTTGATAATAGATGTTGTTCTTGGTTGATATTTTGGCCCACATAGTCTACATCTGCGAATAAGCGTTTTCTGGTACTGCTCTATTGTGACTCCTTAAATGAAAAGATCGTAATCCATCTCTGCATGACAATTGGCGTCCAATAACATAATTCATGTAGTCCGGATTGTCGATCAATTTTTCACGCAGACACCGTTGTCGTGATCTCATCACCGTTTAAAATAATTCAATTAGTAAACCTAAAAATTGGTTCTAGAAATTCAAAACTCAGCTTGTATTTTTAGTACTTATCTATACGAAAACAGGATTTCAATCCTTGATCAGGAAGAAAATTTACGTGTTTCTAAATGTATACTGCAGTTATTTCGGATTGCAGAAATATTGTTGAGAAGTAGTAAAAGTGTGCCGTTGTGAGCGAGCTCCTCGTACTGTCTTTTCCAGAGTGTCTGTAATTGAAATTGCTTCATCTGTCAAGCTATTAAACAACTGGTTTTGCGCTGAATTTTTAAAGTTTTTATGAAACGCCTGTACTCTTCTTCTTCCCATCACATTTTGACTTTTGGAATTTGTTTGGTGTCATTGGTCTGTTGAAAATTTGCTTTGGTAGCAAAAAATTTACGTTGTTTATAATTTTATGAGGGTTTGCTATTTGATATTTTCAACATGTTTAGGTTCGAGTGCTAATTTTTCCCTAGAGATAAAGGTATCTGTAAAACCGACACTTCCGATTGGTTGGAAGGTGGATATTTTCCTTGGCTGATAATTTGGTCCACATAGTCTACATCATCAAATAATCGGGTTTTTTTCTGGTACTGATCTACTGTGGTTCCCTAATTGAAGACATCGTCTTGGAAAATCACCAGACCACTAAATAGAGATTTGAATTGGTTTATTCCCGGAAGATCGACGAAAAGATTTGAACGCCCTCACGAACTCTGCACATTGACAAATTTGCGGGATGCGTTGATTTTTCCTGTTGTTTTTGCATCCTCGTCTTGGTCACATCAATATCATTCACCCGATAAATCAGTTTGATCAAAAAATCCTCAAGGAGATTGTGGAAAACGTTCTCCATGTCTTATAATCCTCGTCTATCAATTTTGACATTGAGTTGAATACTCGAATCCTGAAAACCTAAGTGCTCCCTTTTTTCGCTGTAATGCTATTTTTGATGCGTTATTGAGTCAGGCTTCAGTGGCCCCCAGATAAACATTGGCACCATTGACTGGTTTTTTAAATCGTCATGTAGAGGTGGCCCAGCAGAACTGCCGTCCCGGGTTTCAAATGTGCTTTGTATGTACACATAGGTTGTATACCTTTCCCAAGTAGCCTGTTTTTTGTTGGAGTGCACAACTCTAAGTGGAGCGACCCTTCATACTTTTTTCCACTCAAACATCTCCCAAGCCTTCGAAAACGGCTAGAAAGTGATCGGTTATAATTATTTAGTCGGTTATAATTATTTTACTTTTCCGGTAATCTAATAGCTTCCTAAATTGTTACTTATTAAAAAATTGTTACTTGTAGGTCCGTACTGTTATCGTCAGTGTTGATATTGTACTCCTTCTCCGCATGACAATTGGCGTCCAATAACATAATTCACGCTGTCAAGATTGTCGATCGATTTGTCATCCGGACACCGTTGTCGTGGTCTCCTTTAGCGGTCAAATTAATTCACTTGGTAAACTTGAAAATTGTTCTAGAATCAAAATTTATCTCGTATTTTTAGTTCTTATCTAAGCAAAAAAATAATTGAAATTTAAGAAATACAGAAATCAGTGGTTATTAGAATCAGGATTCTATTGGTGGCAGATTTCGCAATTGAAATCCGATTTACATGTCAAAACGATATTAAGAGTGACTCAATAAAACAAAAAAAACTTCAAGCGAGCGTTTTTTACCATTCATTTTGATCAATCGCGTATTCAAAAGATCAACATTTAATCAGCTAAGAAAGCAGCCGAAATAAACTATCACCAGCTTTTCAACATTTCCAAAAAATTCGGACACTTTCTTAAGTCACACTAGTCTCATCCACCGCCTTCTCAGACTTCCCCATACTTTGTTCGACATAAAAAATTGTTATTTCTACCTTCTTTTCGCTCGTTTCAAAACTTTTGTTGCAATGGCTTTGTAGCGACGATATTGCCAAAGTTGCGTTCATCATACGTACTAAAGCTTTTGGAGAAATGCTTAATCAAATAGGAACCGTCTTTTAAGCATTAGGTAGGCAATATAAACTATCACCAGCTTTTCAACGTTTCCGAAAATTTTGGACACTTTATTCCTTAAGTCAGTTGTGTCATCCACCGCCTTCTCAGACTTCCCAATACTTTGTTCGACTTGAAAAATCGCTATTTCTACCACCTATTCGCCCGTTTCAAATCTTTTTGTGAAATGGCTTTGTAGTGACAATATTGCGAAAGTTGCATTCATCATACTAAAAGCTTTTCGAGAAATGCTTAAACAAAAAGAAACCGTCCTTTAAGCATTAGGTCTGAGACAAAGTCTTGAATCCTCTCCAACGTAACGTGAAAACCGAGGTACCAGTCACTTTTAAAAAGATAAAAAAAACTAGTATTTCGCAACCAGCTTTGGTTACAGCGCGATAGGTTATCAAGACGGAAAAAGCAAAGGTCATAAATGCATGCATACATGCATATAAATACGTACATACTTATGCACACACAAACATGTTCGTTAACGCAACCATGCTCATTTATTGGAAAGAATGAGGACGCCTTCTGTTAATCATTAGTCATTATCATGTCAATCAATCAATAAATAGGTTTTCAACAGCTCTTCTGAGCAATTCTGTGTGAGTGCGAAGGAAAATGAACTCGAAGGAAAGTGATAAGTCATCGATCTTTTTACCCCAGCACCATGCAAGGGCAAATAAAAAGATTTAATGAAGGCCAAATAGTTTTTACCCAGTAACCAAATGGCTAAGATAAATGCTTCCCACGCACAGGTTAACGGTTCTCTCCCCATCTAATCCTTTTTTTTTCAATCTATGGCTCCCCCAACACCCGGCTAACACATACTGTTAAATGCTCTTAAACATGCGCTTCGAGAGGCCCCGTAAACATGCAAAAGTTTTGTCACAAAATAGAGCTCAAGCGTTTAATATATAGGAGGATGTATACTTTTGATTGTTTCAATATACAAAATTATTGATTTCCCGGAAAGTATGGAATTTTTAACCTTTCGGTTATATTCTTAGATGTTCGGAAGAAAAAACAATTTTTTTAAATCAAAATACAGACAAAGATAAAAATAATAAAATGATGAACTCTTGATCAGATCGTCAAACGTAGCCTGTTGTTCCCACATTCTATTGGGGAAAAGTTTGGTTTTTAAAATGGATCTTCAGAATTCGATGAAACTGAGGACTCAAAGCTCGGTATCGAATAAAGTGACAAAAAGACTAATTTATATTAATGAAGTTACATCAATTACAGCATCTGTTAAGAGATTTCACGTTTTGAGAATGTTCACAAGCCAATCCATTAATATATAAGGCGAGTAAATTGTGGTAAGCTTTTGGTGAACATTAATTGGAAACTTTGTTAAAACTTTAAAAGAAACCATTTCCTGTATCCTGTGGGGAGTCGGTGTGAAAGATGAGAACATCCTTCTTCCGATGTAGTTTTCAGTACCTGCACTGTCTAACACTAAATGGGAGGTAAAAGGTCTGGAAAACACAGTCCATCTTTCTTTTGAATAAAGTTGACAAATCGTTTTTGTGCTGCGAAATTGTTTTGGACCCATCGCGATATTCCTTCCATGACAATAACATGATTTGGTGCCCGGATTGAAGGCATCGATATTATTGAAATGTTGGGTTTTGTTTAAAAAAGGACTATAGAGTTTGTTTAACGAAATTGAAAGTGCCGAATCTTGTGTAGAAGCTTGTTCGCATTTTGTTTGCCAGATAACAAAACTCACCAATTAGGTTGCTCATTTTGAAGTGTATACTTACTAAACAAGGTCGATTTGGTGAAAAGTAATGCGTTTTGAAACAAGAACAGAGTCAGGTTTTGAGATCAACGAATGTTAGAGTGCAGAACACGTCCATTCATAGTTCATGAACTCAATTCATCGAACTCAGGCAAAATGAACAACGAACTTATGGCACTCGAATGAAAGTGAACAGCAATCAATCTTTTTACCCCAGAGCCATACATGCGCAATTAAAAAGGATTGATAAAGGAGAAATAAATACTACTTCGTAGCTAAATGGCTAAGATAGTGCTTTACACGCATAGGGTCAACGGTTCGCTCGCCACTTAATCCGTTTTTTCAATTTAAAGCTCCATCATCACCCGGCTATTACATGCTGTTCAATGATGCTCTGAAACATGTGCTTCGAGAGGCCCCTTAAACATGAAAATTTTGTCCCAGTTTAGAGCTCACGCGTTTAGTAGATAGGGTTACCCGCCAAAGCTTGATCTGGATGTGAATAGTCAAACTCAAGGTTGCTCCGGGAAAATTCATTCAATTTTAGCTCCGCAAAACTGTTAGTCAAGGAAGGTTTGCCTCTCAGAAGAAAGAAAACTTTGACAAATTTGAGACATTCTGTGGTACGCACAGTCTCATACTTTAGCCGTCTTGTTCAACTTAAAGCTTGGACATATCCAAATGTAAAGACTAATTTTTCATTTGGAAAGCCACATGGCTTCGATTGCAAACTACAAAACTTGCGAAACTGACTAGCGATGGTAAGTTGGTTTCTTGTCCTTCAGTTTTTAAAGAGTCAATTAAATCTTGAGTGATTATTTTTTGTAAGATAAAGAAACGCACTTGTTCTTTTCGCTGTAAGCCGGATAATCAGAATAAAAAACACGTCCGTATGAAAACGTATTATAAATGAAATTATAGGGAAATTCTAGCGGCTTACAATGAAACGGATTACAATGGAATCGATTTTATTTTCATGATGACGCTACAGTTAGCCCATACCACAGTAGGCAACGAACTAGCAAGGCCACTCAAACTTCCCGTTGTGTTTGAATTCAGATTCAGTTAAACTCAGTATTGCTGGAAACGTCCTTACCGTCTTTGAGTGCAGCTGAAGACTTTTAAAGGATTCCAGCATAATTCCTTGTTTGTCACAATACGAGTTACATTCTCACAGACTGTTTCCGGCGACAACGCACTGAAACCAAGATTTTCTATCGCAAATGGGTAGATAAATTTTGTAATAAATTCTGACTTCTCTTACTTGTCATATCAAATGATGAATCTAAGCTATATATGTGTATGTCCGTCTATCGCTGATCTCATTATTCAAGAAATTTAAAAACCATTTAATGATCTAACTATTAGAGATAAGACATTTTTAGGCTAGTCCAATATGTGCGAAAGCAATAAAAGCACGAGGTTCAAGAAATTGCTTTAGTTCAAAATTTTCCAAATTTTTTGAAGTTTGATTTAGCCATCCATAGTTTCAGAAACTGAATCTCTACTGGCTGCATTGAGAGCTCTATCCGTTCCTGAGAGCAAGTTGCAAGTTTTCTCGTCATATGGGCGCTCAGATTACATTGTAGATTTTTCAATTACGAAACAATGATTTTCCTCAAACTGTTTCGAAGAATTTATTGGAATATTCCAGAATTTGTTGACTGGTATGAGTAAAAGTTCGTTTCGTCACAACTACTGATAGTGTTTGCCTTCACTCAGCTCAAGTTTGACTGCTGTTTATATAGATGGGCAATTTAGGTACAGCCAACCCGACAAATTGTTTTTAGAGCCTTGTCCCTTTTTGCTCTCTATACCATTTGAAAATGTAATAAACTGAATATTCAACATGGTAATTTGGTGACCTTTGTTTTGAGGTTCTTGTGTCCAAGGCTTTCGTGTAATTTAGCTGGACTAAAATTGGCTACCTAATTTTCTTTGGATTGTCCAGCGCAATAGCAGTGTTTTTTGGCAAAACCTATTTTTTTCTTTGGATATGATTCAGGGGATTTGCTCTAATTTTGTCCAAAAAAAATTGAACCACATAAATTTTTTATTCTTTATTGACTTTTTTCCATCAAGATCTTTTACAGAACAAGATCATTTAAATACGTCTTGGGATGAGAGCAATTTGGCTCACGTATTGTTGAATTCTGTCTTCAGGATTATGTTTTTTATTTAATAATAATAATAATAAATTGTTTCCAGAGTATTCATTAAAAAAAGAAACTTGCTCTTTTACATTTAGAAGTTAATATCGAAATTCATTTATGCATTTTATTTGTGAACTGGATCTGTGAATGTTTACTGCTATATCTGCCAAGCAGCGCCAATTAATCCTTTGTCCTCCTTTTTGTCCTATAATTCAGCAATTTGCCCTATCTCAATTTTTACTAATTGTAACATATAAAAATGGAAAATAGCAATTTCTTGAGAACGTAATATTGTTTTTTGAATACGGTATAAGGGTTTCTGAGAACAAGTGCCCCAGATCTGTACCAGTTTTGAGCCTAAATCCTATGCAGAGATCAACGATATGGTTTAGATTTATTTTACACTCTATAACATAACAAATGACTGCCAAAACACGGCCCAAAATGTCCATACGTCTTTGAAATCATGAAACCAAGCATTAGAGATTTCAAGTGACAAACAATGAAATACATTTTCAGTCAAAATGCATTTACATTGTCGTCAAAGCCTAAACAATTACGCTTATAACCATAACCCAAATACAATTTGATGGAAAATAGCAACAAAATCGAGTAAATTTACTCGAGCAATCCGACATCTGCACGTAATGCGTTAACATTGCTCAGCAGCGCACGTTTTGAGATTTTTGAGATGATCTAGAATTTGCTTTCACATACAAAATTTTTTGTTCTTTAACCGAATTTTTGAAGTATTGTTTGACCAGTGGTGGTTAAAAAGGTACAATTTTCATGCCTTTCGGGACTTTAACTTGCCTTGACAGTCTCAAAAGGTCATGTCCATCACAAACTCCAATTTTTTCAAACCTTGGGTACAAATATTGTCTTCAACTTTTTGTCAATGGATTGCACAATTTTCGAAGTGGTTTGCGAATATTTTTGTTCTTAACGTTTACTAGGTATCCTGGCGTGTTTTTAAAGGAGGTTCACTATAAATTCAATAAAATCACCTTGATTCTTTCAGGCACGCATTTGGAGTAAACTGGTCAATTTCTCCCAAGATTAGCGCAAAACAGGCTATAAATACGCCATACAAATGTAAAAATAAATTCATGATAACAAAGTTTCTATATTTATACGCACAAAAATATTTCGTAATATTGAGTGATTTGAAATCAAAAAGTATAACTTTAATCGGCTTTCGAGAATTTCGCTGCTTTTACAACAGCTTCGCCAATTTACTACTTTTATTGAATCAAAAGCGTGTCTGTAGTGTCATTGACTAACCTTGACAAATGGTCAGCGAAGGCTATATAGTCTGTCCCATAAAGTTGAAATAAGCGAACGTCCGAAAACGTCAAAAACAGGCAAGTGAGCATCAAATTGGTCGACGTTTGAATGTCGACGTTTTTTCTATTAAGCTTCTATTCATCAATTTTTTCTACATGTTTTAAATTTGAACTTTAACCTTTGAACTCCAATCTGTGGCTTTTGAAACGTTCGCTTATTTCAAATTTATGGGACACGCTATATATAGTCAGTCCCATAAAGTTGCAACGCTATCGAACGTTTCAAAGGTCAAAGTTCAAATTTAAAACATGCAGATATCTAGCAAAACACTGCCCATTTGCATGCCCCGAGCTTTTCGAACGTTCGCTTGCGTTGCAACTTTATGGGACTTACTATATGTTATATATTCTCGCCGTAAAATTGAAATAATCAAACGTTCGCAAACTTTAAAAAGTTCAATTGAGCATCAACGAAGCCATTTCAATGTCAACGTTTTTTCATTGCGGCACAATTTTTCAGCCTGTTTTAAATTTGAACTCTGACCTTTAAACTCTGGACTGAGTTTTTTTTTTTTGAAACGTTTGATTATTTCAAATCTATGGGACACGCTACCACAAGTTTTTGCGTTGAACTTTGATCTCTTCCTGGCAGTATTGGAACGTTCGCTAGAGTTCATCTTTGTGACTGTGTCTTTGATTAACATCTCTGCTAGTGTTCAATTTTTTGAGACAGATGTATATTTTCTGAATGTGCAGACCAAAAAAAAAACAAGACACAGAGTCTTCTTACTTCCACTGTAATTGACAAACGCCAATCCAAGATAATTGTCAAACTGGTTCAATGGTCGCCAAAACTGAGCTGAAACAACTACAATTCTTGATGATGGATAGGTTTTATAAGTGTTTACGTGGGATCTAAGCCAATGTTTTACCTGTTTCAATTGATGGTGGTACCTTGCTTTGAAGAACTAATTTTGGTTTTGTACTCGACTCATACAATATGATTTTGGTCGGGAATTATAGTAACATATTTTTAGAAAAGGGGGAAACTTTATGCCAGGCCTCTGAGATTCGTTTGTTTGATTTCACAGGTATAAAAAGCAGTCTTAGAAAACATTAATTTTGCGTGAAAAAGTTGGATTGACTTGGAGGGCCTAGAATTGAATTCAGCGATATAAATTTCCGCAACTCTAGAGCTTTAATTTTTTCAAAAACGTAAAAATGCTGTTTAATTTTGAAGCTGTAAGTCTGTGGGAGGTTGTATTCAATATTTGAATAATTGGATAGACTTAACCAGAAAGATTGTCTTTTGAATTTTTGTCCTTCTAGTCTTTCTTCCTAAAGTGGCCATTAAAGCTGATACATGACAGTATGCCCAAATCCATTCTACCGAATTCCAAAATACCCAATGCAATTATGCACAATATGCCAATATGCCACATGCCAAAATGCCGACTGTAATAATAATAACAACGATAACTTTGATGATAACTTCGATATAGGTAGCTCATTTCATATTGAAAGGCAAATCAGTAACAATTTCAAGATCGTGCTGGTTTTACTTTGTTAATAACTGTATTCGGTGGTAATGGCTGTGACTTTACTTTTATTGGTGCTCCATTTTGAGCATTTCCATTGCCTAGTAGCCTTTGTTTCAAACTTTTGAATTTCACGCCCATCAATAATTAAAGTTAATCGACTCCTACTAGGAATACCAAATAATTTCTTTCATGTTAAGCTTCTATATTTGGTCAAAGGAAATGAGAGGAATGACGCCTCAACATATTTGGTACCACTAAATTTGTGTGATAATTTGGCTTTGGGTTAAATTTAATTGCGTTTAGTTAGTTATTGCCTATTTAATTGTGGACTTGTACCGTAATTCTGGGCATAGGGTATTTTGGAATTAGGTATTATTGCATTGGCTATTCTGGCTTTGTGCATACTATCCTGATTCTCATTAGAGCGTGTTGTGCATGTGTAATTGAGCCAAAAACGGATTTCATTTCGATAGCCTGCAATCTCAGAATTTCTGAAGCTATAGAAAATTGGACAAATGCGTTCATTATTTCCATAGGTTCAATAATTTTTTAACAGCATTAACAACTTTGAATAAAACACTGATTCATCCCTTTTTTCACTGTTTACAGCAACTAGTGTTAAACCTAACAATTGGCGGTGGTTGTCTTTTCATTTTTTTACTGCTGACGACATGTTCTCTATTTTTGCTCAAAGTTCTTAAAGCAAAATTGTCAATTTTTTACATTAAATTCCCCCAAACAAAGTACTTTGAACTTTTCGAAATTCAGTTCCTTTAAATTGTTCAATTGGTCCACAAGCTGAATTAGAAATTTTGTTTAAGACCAGAAAGGAGAAAATTTCGAACAAAACCTGAGTGAAAAATTTTTGCCATAATCAAACAAAAATTAACAAACGGTATCAATTTTTAAGTAATTGTTGTTCAGGAAATAAATACTTTCAGCAATTAATTTCAAGTTTTGAAAATGGGAAGACAACCTAGTTCAAATAGGCAAAGATTGCATAACCTTAAGCAAAATTGCATTCATTTAAAAGTTAATGTAGTCAAGTGGTAAAGTGTTCTATACAGATAACGAGAAACGCATTGGTTCACACAATTTTTTCAACATATCAATTACAGTCTAGTTGGTTATATTAATTACTACACATCCAATCTATTGCAAAGTTATTACTAAAGCAATTTTGTATTCCAAATTGTGTCAGTTTTGACATTCAATCAATTATTTTGACAATTAACTTTTTTTCTCCACATGTTAAGTAAGATTTTTTTGAATGTTATCTTGGTCTCATGACTTCCACTTTTTGAAATAAAGTAGCCCCCTTTGGTAGGGAGGCAAGATTGGAAGCATCTCTGCGAGCATCAAATCATATTATTTCATTTTTTATCAAGAAAAGCATTGTCTTCAAAGTGAAATGATTGTCATTTGCATCTAGTTCCTCTGATGCGAATATTGCTTGCTCAAAGTATTGAAAAGTGCAATCTGACTTGGATCCAATTCATGATTATTGCGTATGCATCTCCCATTTGGCAGGCAAAATTTCAGCTAGTCGTTTGAGAATTGTTTTATTTCTCTAGAGCCAACGAGCAATTTACAATGAAAAACAACGTTGAAGAAGATATTTTCATGTACGTTGATTCATGCCTCTATGTATTTTCTACTTTTCTTGTCCGCGAAGAAGTCTTCTGAATTGCTGTTGCCAATATAACCGGCTTAAATGTCGGTGACACAAATAACCAACGTGGCAGTGTCTTGATGATACCAAATTACACATATCCAAAGATCGACAATAAGTGTTGGTTTGTACTCTGGATTCTCCCTAAAAATAATTCTTTTTTTGAATATAGGGCTATTGGACTATCAAAATGGCATTATTGTCATATTGCAAGCATCAAAGTTAATTAAACTCTGAAGTAAATAGTTGAAGAAAAAATGCATTTTTTCTTTCCATTCTTCAGAAGTTGCCGTCTTTTTGTTATGTTTTCGAATTTCGACATATGAACCAGTCTGCTTATTTTGAGTAAATTTAACAGCTAAAATGATGAGGTCACAATGAGGAATGGCTATAACTTATATCATCATTTCGGTCAATTAGTTATAAGAAACATTCGATTTTCTACTTCTTGATTGTTTTCCCGATTTGAAGTTTTTAGATACTGTTAATCTCGCTAATTTTTTTCACATGGAGCTTTTTCAAGTTAATTCCTATTTAATTGTTGAATGGTACCTAAAATATTGGCTTTGGTTTTTAAGGAATTGGGTATTTTGCTTTCAGGTGTTTTGGCGAGTTGGATATTTTGTTGTTGGCTATACTATCCTCGTATATTGGCTATTCTACTATTAGAGCGTATAGTGCAATTGCAAAGCAGCAAAAAAACGGATGACCTTTCGATAGCCTGCCATTTTTTGAAACTATAGAAAATTGGTCAAAAGCGTTCATAATCTCCATAGGTTCAACAGTTCTATAATCAAATTTACAATTTTTGAACAAAACACTTATCAACTTGATTACATTCAACTTCCTCAAACAGAGTGCAGACAATAAACGACAAAAAACAAACACTGATTGCAAACTGTTTTGCTTTAATTTAACAAATATTGACAAAGTGTACCAATTTTAATTCATTGTTGTTCAGGAAACAATTACTTTGAGCTATTAATTTAAAATTTTGGAAGTGGGAAGACATCATAATTCAAATAGGCAAAGACTGCGTAACTTTAAACAGATTTGCATTCATTTAAAAGTAATACTACACAAACGGTACTACACAATCATTTAAAATTAATTACTACACAAACGGTATAGGACAAATTTGAAATTAAAACAACACCGGTATACAAAATGTGTTGGATTTGATATCCAATCGACCACATTGACAATTAACTTGGCTATCACAAATTATTTGAATAAACATAACAGTCCAAGTAATCAAATATCAGCATTCCGATTCTTTTCTCCACATGTGAACTAAGATTTTTGAGTGTTGTCTTGGTGTCACGACTTTCGACTTTCTTGATAAAGTAGCCCTCTCTGGTAGCGAGGCAACCATAGAAGCACCTCTGCAAGCATCAAATCAATGTGCTTCATTTTCAGCAAGAAAAGAATTGTCTTCAAGCTGAAAACATTGTCATTTTTATCTAGTACCTCTTATGCATATGTTGGTTGCTCAAAGCATTGAAAAATGCAATCTGATTAGGATATACTTCATAACTAGTGCGTGTACATCTCAAACTTTAGAGAGTTGTTCAATAGCTTTGATTATTTCCTTAAGTTCAATATTTTTATAATGAAATTTAAAATTTTTGAACAAAACACTCAGCCATTCCTGTTTTAAGCGTTTAAACTAAACATTGCTAAACTTAACAAGCAACTGCGGTTGATTTTTATTATCATTGCTGACGACGTCTTCTCTATTTTTACTCAAAGTTCCTAAAGCCAAAACAATTTCGTTCCTTTCTCAATAAAAGCACTGTCTTCAAACTGAAATGATTGTCATTTGCATCTAGTTCCCCTGATGTAATTGTTGGTTGCTCAAAGCACTGAAAATTTCAATCTGATTTGGATCCAATTCATTATCGTTGAGTTTGTAAACCCAATTTGGAAGACAATCTTTCAGCTAGTCTTTCCAGAAATTGTTCTTTCTGGAGCCATCAAGCCACTACAATGAAAAATAACGTTGAAAGAGATATGCTTTTTAAGACATGCCCCTAATCATTTTCTATGTTTCTCGTCAGCGCAGCACTCGAGAAGTTTTTCCGGATTTCTGTTGGAAAAAGAACCAACTTTAGCTTCGGTGACAGAGATATATGAAAACATATAAACCATAAAAAAAAGATCGACTCTAAGTGTTTGTTTGGTTTCTGAGTGGTCCCTACTTAGGGTTTTTAGTTTGGTGTAGTGCCATGCGAGGGTAGCTAAGTCTCCTAACACTTCTCTTATTTCATCAAGCTGTTGAGTAACAAAGCCACCCTAATTTCAAACAAGGATATGCTGGACGCTAAGCCACAGCAGATGCATTTTGAAGGAAGATTTGTCATCGGAAGCCCGACTCTTATTGTACTCACGTCATCAATTTCTTTTTCTCACAAGTCTGCTAAGGCTGCTGAAGTTTTGCTCCATTCCTTTTTCTTTGCTCTTTTGGTATTTCTTTGACAAAACATGTTGTAAACAATTTTTTTTTCCGTTGAGAATATTTAAATTGTGTTTCTCAACCTTGAAATCAGTTTCTTTCGCATTAGAATCTGCTACTAAATTAGAAGATGTAACTTTGTAAAACAATTCTCCTAGTGCTAAGGAAATTACATTTGGTCATTATTTTTTTTGGTCCTTACTATTTTGAAGGTTATTCCAAATATCAAAATATGAAGGTCAACGGAATGCAATGTTTTTTGTTTATTTTTTAAACAAAGAAATTGTCTAAAATGTGCTTAAGTTTAAACTGTTTACAATAGAAAACAATATTAATCAGAAACTGATAACTAAATTTTGAGCAGTTAGATTGTTTTTAATGGCGAGATGACACAACTATGTTTGTTGACAATTTGATACAGGCAAAAATTTATTTCTTGGTGTCTTTTAACTCCCAATAATCATTAATTGCTCAAGCTAATTATATTATTCCTTTTCCTACCACAAGATTTACAATTTTTTGTTGACATGAGATTAAATTAGTGCAACCAATGATTGCTTCAAAAAAGTACTGAAAAATTTTCTTTAAAAATTCATTTTTTCGCGTCAACAAAACAAATTACATAACACTCAAAAATTGAATGTGCTGCGAATTTTTGATCTTTTAAATTGTACAAAGAACATTCAGAAAAACTTTAATGTAAAATTGAAGAGGTGTTCTAAGAAGATCAAATAGCCGGCCTATAATCTCAATTTTTGAGATTGCTATTACATGTTTAGTTGAAGTTAAAAATTGCAAAGTAATCAGAAATGTAATCTTATTTCTATCTCAAAGAGTGTTTCGCTCAATTCAACAAACAGTTACGTCACTTGCGATAGAAACAAAGAATCACATAATTAAGCTTGAGTAATTAATCGTTAGAGTACGAAAGGAAACTGGGAATCAAATTTTAAGAGGCAAAAATTTTCCCCTAATTTTTCGAAGTTCTTAACTTTCACTCTGATCCTATTAAATTTCTCATCCTATTAAGTGTCTCATAACAGTTAGAATTTAAAGTTAAATCATTTTTACTTCTGTCATTCTTCCTACTTAGTGCAATGTGTAACAAGGACCGCATGTTTATAATTTTAACTTATTTGTTGTAAAAAGGACCGATAGAGACAGGTTTTGGTCTCTTCTCACCTTTTGGTTGTACGAATTCCCTGATAATATTAATTATCAGAAGGATTGGAATACTTGCTTTGAAAAGCACAGCCGATGGTATTCCTCCTTGTGCATCATGTGTAAGTCATCGAATCAATTTCAAACTGTCAAACGTTTTATATCAGGACCGTTATAAACATAAACCAACTAATATCGGAAGATTTGCTCTCGAACGACAGGCGATGCAATTTAAATCAGGGGCTGTAGCCTAGATAAATTTTTCTTTATTGGTGCAAAAATAGTTTACCACGCCGGGATTCGAACCATTAACCTCCCTCTCCCTCGCCAGAATCACTGCCTACTCGGCTATCAGACACTTCTTGTTGCTATGCTGCAATCGATTTCATTTTAGCAACAAACTTTACTTCGGAGTGAGAGCAATAGACATCACTCAAAAATGAAGAGCGAAAGCTTAAAAAAATCACTTGAGAAGTCAATGTTCTAGAATGTTCTAGAAGAAAAGCGCAAAATTGTCAAGCAAAAATTTTGCAAAAAAAGACCAAAACGTCTACAATTGCTTCGTTCGAGAAAAACTAAACATAACCGACTAACGTCGGGCGAACTGCTCTCAAACGACCGGCTAGCAATTGGCTTTGTCAGTAGCTAGCCACGGTTTATTGAAACTAGCGCTAGCTTGATTCGACTCTTCAACTTTTAGTTTTCTAGCTTTGTTAGTAAACAAATCAAACAGAAAACATTTAAAAAATTTGCAAAATATTGCAAAATTTAAAAGAAAAGCTTCCAGATTTCTCAGCGAAAATGTTCAAAACTTTTTTTCTCTCCTGAGTTATGTCAAGTAACCAACCTGCAAGACTTGAAAAATTTCGTTGGCCAGTAATGATATTTAAACTCAGAAAAGGACAAAAACACTCAAAATTTTAAAAAACAATCGCAATTTTAAACAAAATCTTGATAAAATTCAAGTCATTAAAATCTTCAAAACCATTTCATTGTCTCTTGAGATTATCCAGTATCACTATTTCAAGCTTTAATTAAATTTACTGGCTCAAAAACATCCATAAACTATGACAATAATTTTTCAAAAATTTAAAAAATTAAATTTTATCAAAAAAGTGCAAAAGCTGGAGTCATTAAAATATTGATACTAATTCCATGAATCTAGAATCAACAGCTTTTCATGAAGCCTTGGAGGAGGTCCCTAGGACCCTGGTTCCGGAAAAAAAATGATGAAAAAGTCAAAAAAGATTAAAAAAACTTGAAAAAATTGCAATGCAAACAGCTGATATTAAAATCTTGAAAAACCTTCCATTACATCTAGGAGCTAAGCAGTAACCGAAGCTCAAACCATAGAGGAGGTTATGTGGCGGTTGTGTGGAGGTTATGTTGAGGTTGGAGAAACCAAGAAAATGACAAAAAATTTCAAAAAAACTGCAAAAAAATTAGAACTTGCAAAAAACACCGCTAAAATTTGTGATAAAAGTTGTAACTAATCCATGACCAACAAGCATTTTTCATTAACTCATTATCAAACCTTAATGGAGATTTTCTGTTAGGCTTAAAAACCTGAATAAATGACAATTATGACAAATAAACTGATAACAGCGATAATAAACTGACAATAAATGTTAAAATTTTAAAAATTGCAATATTGTCAAAAACAATTCTGAAATTTGTGGTGTTGAAATCTGGAAACACAATTCATTACTTTTAGAAATTATACAGTACCTTCTTTTGAACCCTAGAGGAGGCTTCTCGAGTCTTGAGACTGGAGAAACCTAAAAAACAACAAAAACTTGAAAAAAAAATGCAAATTTTATCCAAAAAATATGATAAATTTTGTCATATTTAAAAAATTGAAAGCTATTCCATGGCAATTGAAATTGTTTCCGTAACATATTATCAAAGCCTTAAGGACGTTTTCTGGCCCCTGCATCTGCAAAGAAGTGGATAATAAAAAAAATGTCAAACAAATTGGAAAAATCTGCACGTTTTGTCAAAAAAAGGCTAAGGCTAAAATTCGTGATGTTAAAATGTTGAAACCATTCCACTACCACTAGAAACTATGCAGTAACCTACTATAAAATCCTAGAGGAGGTTTTCTTGACTTCTTGACACCTAGGGCTGAAAAAACACAAAAAATGACAAAAATTTTCAAAAAACTTGAAAAATATTTGTGAAAATTAGTAAAATTGCGTGTTTTCAGCGATCGGTTGTTTCGTCAGTAGCCACCGGAGGTGCGGGTGCACACTGGGGGTCTGATGCGGAGGGGTGGGCAACAGTGGGATGGGGGGCAACAGCGCGGTGGGGGGGTGGGGGCAATAGGGAGGGGGGTCAACAGTGGGGGTGTCGTCAACCTCTAAGAACCGCCCTTCGCAACATAAGTATAAGTCTCCAAAACAGTTTGACCTGAAACAGAGCTGAAAGGCTATAAGAGCACTTAATTCCTGCTGTGCGCTACCTGTTTATCCCGTTTTTGAGGACGAAAAGTCAAAAGCCTCAGACGAAAAATCGGTCAAGCGAAAAATCGCATAAAAAACGCCGACAGGACTAATATAATTGCTACAAACTTCGTTTGAGAGCAATTAATCACGCCTATTCAACCTTTTATCTGTCGAACTCTCTGCCAAGTTCATCAGAAGTTAACTTTTTCAGTCTACTGAATGTCAAAAAAACAAAAAATCTTGCAGTTTCAGAATTTGTCGCAATTCCATCTCCTCTTGCTCGAAAAATCTATGCATGTGAAAATTCGCTATTTTCTTGGTTACAATTACTTTTCATTTAACCTGTTTGATATTATGTACCGTTTCCATTCACATAGGTATCCGTTATTAAATAAAGCGCATCTTATATTTTCAGATTTGTTTGAAAAAATTTTTGCACAAGAAGTTGCAGCTTAATTTTTTCCATAATTGTTAAATTTTCCAACAATCATTTTTAAGGTTAGTCAATAAGTTTTCTCAACGCCCGTTTTATTTAATAGTAGGATCCGATGACGAGCAGCATTTTGTGCTTTTTCCTAACGGCATTTCGTTAGGACCCAATTCATGTGCTTCATTGATGTCACAGCTTCAACTCTCAAAAAGATATTCTGCTTCTATCTATTCAATTTCCATAAAGTGATGTCCACTGGAAGGGTGCGCTGACATTTCTAATATAAATAAAAACTCAAACAATTCGATATTGAAAAGTAATACAATATACAATTAAATGAGCAAAATTATACAATGTGATCAACATATTCAGAATGATTTTTAATAACTAACTAATATTCAATCTAGAAAACTAAAAGAAACCATCAAAGAAGAGCGCGAGATACTGTCACCTGGTAATGTCTATATGCCACACGATTTCCCAAAAACCTCTTCTTAGGCCGCCACTGAGTCTCCATCAGTGCTCCACTTATTTCTTCAAGTCCAACTTTATATCGGTACGAATATCATTGTTAATATGCAGCAATTTCTTATTCAGGCCACGGGTTTTCATTTGTCAAGAGCAAGAGTATCTCAGTTATGAATGAATGCCTAAAAGTGACTGATGATAGGCGAGAACAATGGATCTTTAACAATGACAGTAAACCGAGTAAATAAATCGTTGCTATCATGATCCTCATGTTTGAATTTCGAAGCAGAAAATACATTTGCTTTACTTAAGATACTCGATTCATTGCCTCTTGTGTAGATTTGAGACTGCGCCTCACAATTGGCATTCAAATATCAAATTTTGCATAACATGATATCTCAAATCTCAAATTTTGTATCACATGATATAGAATTAAATCTAGTTGCGACTCAAGTGTCGATGAAAGTGCCAGATGATATGAATCGGCTTTTGATAGAATGGACAGTTGGTACACTGCGTTGGAAGTGGTTGATCTGTTCCATTGTGATGCCAGGACATAAGCTTACATCTAATTCGTTCAGTTGGAATGCGTATGCCTCCAGATATCCTATAGCACTGTCCGTTATGGCCACGCAGTTAGTCAGAAAGAGGGCCCTCAAGATTTTGAGACGTTTGGAAACCAGCTTGATGCCTGTCAACAGCAAGATTTTAATCAAAAAGTTGGGGGAATCGATCTAAATTAATCTCTGGTTTCATTCCATTGTCTTGAGTTCAAAATGCATGTCTTGGGTTTAAAATGCATCTCGTTTTAAAAACAATACAATTGCACTAACAAAGATCAGTCGATGACAAAATAATAACCATGATATCATAAAACTCACCGAAAAGCTAACTTGGTTACTTTTTTCGCATCATTTGGAAACAATTAGTTGATATTTAAGGTCGTTCTCTTAGGACCACAAACCTGGCGCATTTGCTACTCAAAACACTGCATAACTATACCTGCATCGGTGACAGGAGTGTAGCTAAGGTTGAGTCGTTCGATGGCTCCGCAGTTGAGACAGAGTGCCTCCACAGAGGCGTCAGTGACATGAGTGCACATGGAGAGTGAGAGATGCCTCAGATGTGGGAATCGGAATGTGTGAATGATACTGAGGTCAGAGATTTTGTTGCACGATGACAAATCTAATGACTCCAGTTTGCTCAAATTGGAGATGTTAACTGTCGAGAAGAGAGGGCACTTTGACTCCATGCCTGAAATGTTTCACAGATACATAATTTTTACTATATCGTCCACAATATTATCAACTTTGAGTCTTGCGGCCGGAAAACATAGCCAGCAATGGATAAGCAGTATCAAAATGAAACCAACCCAGAGATAACTAGATCCGAAACGCAAACATTAGTCATTATTACAGTTGTTTATTGTTCCGACCTCTTTTGAGAACTATATACTCAAATGTTTTTTTTGTTCAGACAATTTTTGGCCGATCGAGATATTAATCGTAGAGAGTCGAGACTGGTATCATTAGAACGCTTGTCCACCGTAGAATATGGAATTTTTTTAAAAAAAAATTGTTTCGTTTCTTACAGGAAGTTATAGAGGTTTACACACGATAGAGTGAATTCCGTTGATTTCATTAACATTTTCGGGAATTTTCGCCAATTTTCGACTAAAATTTCGCCAATATTTGTTTGAAGTTTTTAAGAAAGTGTTGTTCGGTTGCGAGTGCTCCGTAATTAAAACTTTTTGCTAACTTTACTCGTTGATTATCGAAAATGCGGCATTTATTTTTGCTTTTTTAAACTAACAAAACATCTATATCTATAACATTCGAAAAAATTAAGTCTTCTTAATGGACGAACAGCATTAGCAGGGCTGGTTTTGGACCAATCGTGTACTGCTCCAACCCAAAAAAAATTCGGATTGTAATCAGTCGGTCTTTTTTATTTTAAAAAATCGATCTTTATAATATTAATTAAATAATAGAACATTTCAACTCAAAGCTCGCTATTTATAGGTCCAATTGACTTCCTAAATAGCGACAAATTAGTGTGTCTAGTTTGGACTTTTAAAAATGTTTGATTTTTTTTTAAAAAAATGGCTTATTGAACTTTGGCTCCATTTTTCTCTTAATTTGGTCAACTTCTAGCTTAGTATCAGCATTGAAAGAATGCTTGTTCTTTCTACTGAAATCAAATTTAATCTCTATTGCGGTTTTACACCTTAAGTTATGGTTTTCTGGTTTTTGATACCACTAGATTTCACATTTTCTTTTATTTTAAGATATTTGCCCAATTTCCATATTTTCTAGACTTGTAACATTATCACGTTTTTGAGAGTTCATATATAACAATATTGGTGTTCAAAATATAGCACAAATGATAAAGTTATAATTCTTAAAAACATAGATTATGGTTTCAACGGCTTCGACACGGCTACTTTCTCTAGAATTTTATTGAATTTTTCAATTTTGTCTTTAACTGTCGTTTTTACTTTGTTTTCCTTAGTCGCATGAAATTTCCTGTACAATGACCCGGCTTCATTGGCTTTTCATGGAAGATTAGATAATGACCCGGCTTCATTGGATTTTCATGGAAGATTAGATGAGCCGATATTCTGATTTTAGTAGATAGCTGATGGCTTTCATGACTTTGAAATTGTTTTTGCCAAAATAAGAAAAACACGTTTTAACTTCGCAATTTTGTTCTTTTTATTGTCTGTTTGTTACCTAGTCTCATTAATTACAGGCCAAAAAAGACATTATTGTTGTCTTGAGAAGGTGTCAAAAATCTATAGTTTTCAAAGAATTCGTTTTGACTTTACTAGTTTCGACACGGGTTTTTCACAAAAAAAATTAATTTTTGATTTTAGTCAAATTTGACGTTCTTTTTGACGTAAGACATACTCTGGATAATTGCAGGTCCCAAGGGCTTCCTTTGGAAGAGCAAACGAACCTATTCATTTACATCATTGTGTAAATAAGGGCTTTCATCTCTTTGAAAATAACTTTTTTTTCGAAAAAAATAAGTAAAATTTAATTTTGCCTTTTTCTTTTTGTCTACTTGTTATCTAGTTTCAATAATGAGAGGTCACATAATACATTATCGTTTTTCAAAGAAGGTGCAATCGAACACATTTTGGGGGCCAAAGTTTTAACTGATTTTTTGTTTGTTGTCTATTTGTTGTTCTTTTTGTAACCGCATAAAACTGAATACAGAGTTCTTAATTCGCTTCTAAAGGCGCACTGGAAATCGTAAAGCTATGGGATTTTTTATTTAGTTTTCATTAGTTTTAAAGTAATGAAATAATTCTTTTAAAAAAAGCGAATTTTTCAACTTTACTGTTTTTGTTCTTTATTGTTTAATTGTTACCAAGGCTTATTATTGACTGGTCCCATATCTTTTACAACCCATTTTGTTTAGTTTCAGTTTTATCTGACGCTATTTAGACTTTGTTATTAAGTTTTGTTTTTAAAACGCACAAAGTTTTTGATGTATTTAATGTTTGTTGTTGTTGCTTGATATTGCTGTTCGTCTTGACTCGCTTTCTTAATATTGGCATATCTCATCAACCTAATGCATCATTTTATACTCCACTGAGTTATTTGCTTTGGAGGCTATCTTTTCGTTCATACACCAATTTTTTTGAACATTACTTGAATTTTTGGGTTTTTCTATCTGTTCCCCTTTGGTAGACAATTATGCCAAAATTGTGGATGAGCGGAGTCGGAACCTTATGTGCGATCGCACATTACCGAGCCTCCTTGTTATTAGATTAAGTATTACATTCAATTTGTTAGGAGGATATGGTCACTGGTCCTAAAAGATAAGGAGAATGGGAGAGCGACTCAGTCAGGTGAACTCGTTAAGAAAGTTTAATTCGATATCAATGTTGCACAGTAAAAAAACCCTATTTTGAAAACTAAATATTGTCAAAATCGTGCACCGCGATTCTTCGGATTCGATATGATGCAAAATCACAAATTCATTAGTGTTCAAGTTTCGTAAAACTGGTCACTAGACTTTAGAACTTTTGTAAAATTTTTTATCCATCGCGAACATACCAATACCCTTCCTTGTCAAATATTGACTTGCATTGAAATAATGGACGTTTATCGCCAAAAATGCAGTGGCCATACTACATAAACAGAATTCATAAACCGAAACAAATTTCTACCAACCAATTTTTCCCGGAAAGTTTGTGACACTTGTATGGTCCTCTGGTTCAGTATCAAAATACATTCTGGAGTCAACTTTTGCCTAGCTTGGAGTAGAAATGAGTTAGTATTGCCCAAGTTCTTCGCTAAAAGTTGTTCTGTTGCGGTATTATACTTCTAGAAAACTTTCACGTGCATAAATTTTTGGCATCATGGCTTCCTGAAAATAATCGGATCTAATGGGTTCTGCGGTCCACTATCAAAACACAACCCACTGCACCCAAATATGCAAATTTTGAAACATTTCTCAAGTTCATTCTATGCTTTTCTCGTATTCTGTCATAGTTGATGAGGTGCAATGTTGAGGTAAAAAGGAGACACCTTTTCACTCTGCTTAAATTGGTTTTCAGAAAAAAATGTTTTTTGGCAAAGCCGCAGATTGTTCCAGCTGATTTGTCAACCTTTTGACAGACCACAGGAAAGATTGATTGGAAGGAGGGTGAAAAATTATAGTGATAATATCAAATGAACTTTTCGAACTAACAATAATCTTCGTTCTTTGTTGTGTTTGAATAAATTGTTAACTTTTGGATAACAGCTGTTTAGTGTAGCTAATTTACAGTTTGGTGAATCGCCCAAACGACAAGCAGTTATTTCATAGACATCAATTAATATAAACTCATACTATCTGACATTTTGCATTCAAAATAAGAACATAGCTGCAGATTGCCAGAAAATAGCCGCAATAGCTTCGTAGACGTGCAGTCTCAAAAAAATAATAAAAGAAACAGACCCAAAAACCCTTTCTTAACCTTTTTGTTATACTTTGATTAAGAATCTGTTTAACTTAATGCTACTTCTAATAGATGCCCTCAAATACCCTTCATTTAGAATGACACGCACTCAACCGACCTTATCTTTTTAAATTATAGTAAAGAGAAGCCAAGTTTAGAGTCAGGAAATCATTTTTGAGGGTGATCTAAGTCACATGTGACCAAAAACTTGTCCACTCGAATGAACAAAAAACATTCGCTCCACTAAGAGTGAAAAATGACGTCACACACGCAATTCAGTCGAAATTGCATAAACGAATCAACAAAAAGCTGATTTGAAGTGATTGTGACGTCATATGGTCGTAACAAAAATCTTGACGACGAAATGAAAAACATAGCAGGACAAGTCCTGACGTACAATTCAAAGAATTTTCATTGACTAAACAAAAAACTAGACCTAAACGGACTGATCAATTGGGACTGGTCAAAAACTAGACCCAAAAATCAATTGTGAAAATATCAGATCAAAGAATCAAAAAAAAACTAATCAATGTCAAAATGCCGCATGTGAACAACAAAAACCTAGCGAGAAATGGACCTCTGGTTCAACCAAAAACTAGGCCTAAAATGAACTATGAACGGAATGGGAAAACCATTTAGAAAAAACCCGATCGAAAAAATCAAAAAATCAGTAAAAATCAAAGAGAAATTGCCGCTTGAGAACAAAAAAACGGCTAGCGAGAAAAAACTAGGCCAAAAATGAGCTGTGAATGGATTGGCAAAACCATTTAGAAAAAAATCCGATCCAAAAAATCGAAAAACAGTAAAAATCTCAGTGAAATTGCCGCATGTGAACAAACAACCACTACCGAGAAAGCAATTTTTTGTTCAAACACAGTTTTCTCACTCTACTTTAAATTTAGAGCAAAAAAATTTCACGCCGCAAAACCACTCGCTTTTTCGCTCCACTTCCTGTTTCGGCGTGACCAAAATCACTACTCCAATTTGACTTCAAAAATCATGAATATGTGTGAACAGATCTTAAAAAATACAGCGCCATGATAAAATTCAAACTCTTTGAATTGTAAAAAACCAAGAGAAGGCAAATAATAGCCTCAGCTATCCCTTCGAGGCTGTTAATAAAACAACACTTACTGAACACACAGTTGCTCTAGGACACTAACTTAAATTGAAGTTTCAAAATATTATTTCGATAAAGCATTGATTCATTAAAAAATAATTAAAAGATATGAGTATATTTAAGCACAAACGGATTTCAAAAACAGAGAGGTTGATATTCAACAATGTGATTTAAAACTGTGCTGTTAATTTTTATATTACATAGCAGGTAGATTACCGGAGCAGCTCCGAAATAGACTTGCGTGCATTTATCGATGCCGCTCAAAAAGCTATGTAAAAACCTTCAGCGATAAAATAATAAAGCTTGTTAAAACTCATTCTGCAGAAGCCTGTTTATTAGGGACATTTATTACAAATATGAGTTCCTTTGACCTTTAACTAATTCAATCTAAAGTGCAAAATCAACGAGAAACAATTCACGAGACCACAAACTGCCAAAATTATACCCCAAATATTACTTTGAAAACCGCTTTCTACTTCTGCTCGAGCGTTCACCTACCCAACATCTGGCAGAAATATGTCAAACAAAAAAGGCACAAGACATTAAAAATATGAAAATTTATTATTCATTTAGTGAAAAGTGCCCTGCCTCGCCTCTAGTGGCACCGTTTAGATACAAAACCTCTAGAATAGCTCTAAATTTAAAAACTGAACGAAAAACTATAGCGAGAGGCACAAAAACAGAAGAAGTAGGCAAAAGGATTTGAAAAAAGACCAAAACAGGCTTGAATTTATATTTTATAATAAATTTTATCATTTATATTAATCATTTATATTTAACAAGAACATCTCAAAGATATTATCAATTCAATCTAAAGGCAGCCCAAAACAAAACAGCTAGAACAACTAATTTGAAACTCCCCAATTGCTATAAACCATGAAACTCCCCAATGGCTATAAACAAATTTTGAAGCAGAATACAAAAACGTAAATATATAAAAAAGCGCCCGAAATCTCATAATGCTATTTAAACGGCTCAAAATTAAATCTCTAAGTATTATCATCAGATAGTCAGATATGCTTCAAAATGATTTGTTATTAGTTTAATAATTGAGATAAACACCTTTAACTGAAAAAATTGGAGTCGTAAAAAACAGCGCTAAATTTGTTGAATTGTAAAAAAAACTAACACCGCAAAATAGCTACGCTCAGATTGCAGCTTCGCTATAATTAAAATCAGCTGGCGTGGAGTAAATCCCATATCAAAATTTACACTTTTCAACTTGATTTCTCAAAATTGCCGATCAGCAAAACTAAGAAGCACAGATAAACATAACCGAGTAAACGTCGTAAGAATTGCCCTCGAACGACTAGTGGGAGCTGTAATCAATTGCAACCTGCTTAAGCCGGGGGGAGGAGGAGGGGGCCTAAATGGGACTAAGAAGTTGAATAGTGGGCTTCAAATAACCACATTAGAGGTTAAGATATACCACTATTAAGATTTAAAGTGAAAATGGCACCAGTTTTGGCGCAGTTTTCATTTGACTTTTAGTATTAAATTGCCACCAATTGAGTTCAGCTGCTTGAAATTGTGATTGAGAGAGAATTTTAGATCACGCAAAACGCAAAAAGTCAAGGGCGTAAAAGTCACTCGAAAAGTCAAAACCGTCAAGCGAAAATTTTGCATGAAAAAGACCCAAACGTTTACAATAATTGCTATGAACTTCGTTCAAGAGCAATTAATTACGTTCGTCTATAAAATTTTTAAAAAAGGCGCTTCAACAATGAATTTCCGGTTATCTAAAAAAAGCCGAAGGACATCAATGAAAAGGGAAAAGGCGAAATGCGAAGTTCATTTATCTCGCCAGAGGGTTTCTTTTAATACTCACTTTGCACCACAGTCAGATCCGAGGTGAAATCGCAGCAGCATTTTTGTTCACCTTCCTTATCGCTACCACAATTTTGACCTTGACCTCTACGACCTCGTCTACTCTCAGTAACGGTTCCCAATAAAAGGTCATCATTGACAGAATTGGTCCAGGCCAGTTTGAGGCATTTCAAATCCGTCAAGTTGGAGTATATCGAAATCATGGACTGCAAGCTAATCCCTGGCACCGAGCATAACTTAAGTGTTTGCAGTTTTGACGAAACTGTCGACAGCATAGGGAATAACTTCTCAGAAATGACACCAAAGTTTTCCATTTCCAAAATCTCCAAAGCGGGCAGACCAGATTGAGTAGTTGTGAGGTCGTACAGATCCACGGAGTCTATCCGGTGACACTCTGATACATTGAGGTGTCTCAGAGGCAAAGAATTCAGAGTGGGAATAGTTTTGCGCCCAACAATTGAGTTGCACTTAGACATGCGGAGGGTCCTGAGATGTTTGCAGCTTTCCTCAATAGTCAACACGACCTTAAAGAAACACTAAAGTTGGTTCTCATATTGAGTCGTAACTAGGACACTGTGAGGACACGTAACACTGTTTAGACATTACAGTTGGTCGTATCACAGAAAAAGATTTAATTGATTTTACGAAAGCACAACAAAATGTTGCCTCCTGTAACAGGCAACAGATCATGACAATCCCAAACAAAAAACATAGCTGACAGATTGCCAGAAAATAGCCGCAATAGATTCGTAGATCGGCAGTCTAAAAAACAGTAAAAAAGACAGACCAAAAACAATTCGTCTTTTCATTGAAGGCTGAACTGTTATATTTTGATTAAAAATCTGTATAAGTTATTGCTGCCTCTATTAGCTGATCTCAAATAACCTTCATTTAGAGTGACACACACCCATTTGACCTTATCTCTTTGAATTAAAGTAAAAAAAAGTCAATTTCAAAGTGAGGAAGTCATTTTTGAGAGTGAGGTAAGTCAAGTGTGACCAAAAATTTAATCACGCGCATGAACAAAAAAACTTGCTCCACTAAGAGCGAAAAATGACGTCACACATGCAATTCAGTTGAAATTGCATGAACGAATGAACAAAACGTGGCTGGGACGTCATATGGTTGTAACAAAAATCATGACGACGAAATAAAAAAAAACATAGCAGGACAAGTCCTGACGTACAATTCAAAGAATTTTCATTGACTAAACAGAAAAACTAGACCTAGAATAGACTATGAGTGGATTGAGAAAACCATTTTAAAAAAAATCAGATAAAAAAATTTTAAAAAAATAGAAAATCAATGTCGCATGTGAACAAAAAAAACCAATAGCGAGAAATGAAAATTTAATTCTAACAAAAAACTAGGCCAAAAATGAGCTGTGAATGGATTGGCAAAACCATTTAGAAAAAAATCCGACCCAAAAAATTGAAAAACAGTAAAAATCTCAGTGAAATTGACGCATGTGAACAAACAACCACTACCGAGAAAGCGATTTTTTGTTCAAACTTCGTTTTCTTACTCTACTTTAAAATTAGAGCGAAAAAAATTCACGCCGCAAAACCACTCGCTTTTTGGCTCCATTTCCTGTTTCGGCGTGACCAAAATCACTACTCCAATTTGACTTCAAAAATCATGAAATGAGTGAACAGATCTTAAAAAAACATAGCCGGCAGAATTCCGGAAACGACTCGAAGTGAAAGTCCATTTACACGCCATCCAACTACTCATCAAACAAAACGTGCCTTCACTAATTTATGATTATCTTGAAACAAAGTCATGAAACAAAAAAGAAAACAAACAAAATCAAATCTGTTAAGATGTGATAAAAAATCTGATCGATCAAATTTTGTTATAAATTGAATTTTGAAAAAATACTTTAGGCTAAAATTATGAAAAAAAGCTCTTAAAAACAACTTTCACTGAAAAACTGGAAAATTTTTTAATATTTGAAAATATATATATCTAAACAAAAATTCCCTTCAGCCAATAGGGTATCCAGATGCTCGCAAAACAATAGGCTAGTCATAATAGGCAAAGAAACTTAGCTAAAAACAGAAAAAAAAAACGAAAAACTGCAAAAAATTAATAAAAAATAGTTCCAATTTTCGCCATTTTTTTGTCATATTTCTCAACAAAAAATGATTCTTACCCACAAGAGAGTAACCAATTGTTATCGTAAAACTGCTCAAGTAGAAAGGGTTTCTTCAATACCCATTTGAGCCAGTAAAACAAAATAATCGTCAAAAAACGCAAAAATTATCCCGAAAATCAGCAAATACATTAAAAACCTCCGAATTATCATAAAATTCATATTAATTTCCAGAAACCTTCAAACCGCTACCGAAACCAGCCTAAAATTAAAACAAAACCATAACCAAACCTCTTAACAAAAATAAATGAAAAAAAAAACTGCTTTGAAATGCCGCACGTGAACAAAAAAATTTCGCTCGCTTAGAGAAAAATTCTTCACACATCAATTTTTCGCTCTCTCAAAAACAGCGGTATGAACAAAAACCACTCTCTTTTCGCTCCGCTCTTCACTTTTGTCAGCGTCAAAATCACTCCAAATTTTTTCACGCGTTTCATTTCTTGCATCAAAAATCACTCCAATAAAATTGATTAAAAAAAGGACTTCTCCAATACTCCTCTTCGAGTCGTAAAAAAGACAGCGCCCCAATACAATTCAAATTCTTTGAATTGTAAAAAACCAAGAGAAGGCCAATAATAGCCCCAGCGATCGCTGTGCGGCTATTAATAAAGGAAACCATATTTCAATTGATTCGTATCACAAATTTGCATGCCGAGTTACCTAAAGAGAATGTTGTATAGGATCAATCATTTTGGTGGCATAGGATCTAAGCAACACAACACTAGCATGTGCCGGGCTATGGGTATAATTTCAAATGGTATGAATGTAATTGAATCAATGGCAACCTTGGCAGTGATCTCCTTCAGCTGGGACATATCTATGGAGAGAAGTTCACTCTGACTGATGACGAATGGCACCATTCCCCTGTCAGTTACATCTCTGCATGATACCACTGACACATGTCTCAACTTGAGCTCCTCTACTTTGGAGAGGTCTATAAGCATTGTATCTGTCACATTCGAGTAGTCCACAGTCAAACTGCTCAGAAGCGATGCCCGACTCCTGCAAATATACACATGGGAAACATGAGGAAGAGATTCTTCGAATCTCACGAAAAAATTTTAGAGACTATATCAAAGACCATTTCAGTCGCCAAACAAAAGACTTGTGTATTCTCAGGGTTCTATATAGTAGTATTGATGAACAACTCTCTTCAATTACCATATAATTCAGATATGGAATCGCATCTTTGGTTAGGGAGTGAATATTTGAATAGCATTTTGTCTCACTTGATGAAAGTAAGGAGAGTTGAGAAGCAGAGCAAACTGCCTCTCGTCATTGTCTCTAGGTAGTAGGCCAGTTTGATACTCCTCAGAGTCACAGTATCCAGGGTAGTCTGGTTGGTGTTTTGAAAGAGGGCGGCGAAGTTGTCATCATTCAGATAAGACACGTTGCCTAACTCGAGGCACCTTAGTCTGTTCCAGCTGGTGCTCAGGATTGTTTGCAAAGTAGCATCAGATGAGGTGAGCTGTGAAAACAGAAGCATCCTATTGATTTTACAAACTAAAAACTTACAGAGCTGGAGACAAAATGAAAACATGTCATGACAACTTCGAGCATGACGAAATATTACGGTCAATCCCCGTCCCCCTATACTTTATAATTAATATTTACACACTAAATAAAGTTAAGGTAATTTTACCTTAAAAAACATCCTAACTCACCTTAACTGTTAAGGTAGATTTGCCTTTCCTTAACTCACCTTAACTAACCCTAACTTTACCTGAAATTTATTGAAAAGTTAAGGCCTCACTATACCTTAAAAAAACCTTAAATTTTACGCTAACTTCCTTTAAAATTACCTTAAATAATTACCTTAAATTTACCTTATAAAATCCATTAACTAAACCTGAAATTTACCTTAAAATTAGGGTAAGTTAGGGTAAACAATTAAGGTAAGTTAGTGTAAAGTTAAGGTAATTATTTAAGGTAATTTTAAGGGAAAAGTTAGGGTAAAATTACCTTAACTTTATTTAGTGTGACTACACTCTAATAGCATATAGTATAATTATTAGCGCAAAAACATCCATTACATTGTCACGCATACGAATGACAATTACAAAAAAAATGTTAATGCGGAGAGAGTTCGTTTAACTTAAGGAAAAGAAATCTAAAATATCACCTGTCCGGTCATGAACAGTGAGTTGCAGCCGGTGATATTGAGTGTGTGTAGATTGGAGAAGACAGATAGCATATGAGTGAAGGTAGCGAATGTGATGGAGCAGTTCTCTAGCACCAGTTGCTCCACATATCCCCCATCCCCCTCCCCCAGTCCACTCAACTGCATACACCATTGACTGTTGTCTACGTTCACCACGTGCAGGTGTCTACATGCGCAATGTACAGTGAATGAACAATGATAGATTCGGAGACACAAATGCTCAGTGAATTTACTTTCAGCTTTTGTAATATTCTAATATTTAATGTAATTGAGGAGGGGGGATATGCGTGCGGGGGGATCACAGAATGGATATAATCCGTGGATATACCCAGACTGAATTCTTCGTTAATAAAGAAGGACAATGTTTCATTAACGGCTATCACTAGCTTTCAATAACACTTCATAATGGCAAAAATCTAGGGGACACCCGGGTTCGAACCAGGGACCTCTCGATCTGCAGTCGAATGCTCTACCACTGAGCTATATCCCCTTGTCCTTCTCCGAGACCAATGAGTTTAAATATAGAAAATGCGTTGTGTTCACTTCATTCATTAAACGTAAATTGTCATATCTAACAATGTATAGTTCAGCAGCATTGGAGCAGGAACACTTCTGAATTGTGCGAATTTATTCCACTGACAAAATGGCCTCAATGCCGGAGCAGATCCACCAGAAAAATATGCTAAAAATGCTCCTATTTACTAATACAAGGGGTAGTGGGGTAAAATATGAATAATTTATTCTTTTCGGTTAGTAAACAGAGGTGCTATTACAACCCCGACAACGTAATCACATGACACAGCAATGGTTATGACCGCTTTGTAACAGGAGTAATGAGTTTTGCTTAAATTAATGCCCAGTACAAATTAAAGCTCCACTGAATGACTCCTAATCAAAATAAGAGGGTTAAAATCGCGGGAAATGATGGGCAGCATTGGATCTTTTCCGTTACGGCCCCCAGTAACGATTATGTAACATATTTTTG
>NC_134468.1:38724940-38866940 GCF_964194025.1 Convolutriloba macropyga | reverse complement strand
CCTATTTGTACTGGGTAGAGTTCATATGTGATTTTTTCAATCTCTGTGCATTTCATTCAAATGGAGGTTTACGCCTAAATGCTTGAAATTGATTTAGATCAAAGAATTGTGGCTCAAGTCAAACGCCTTCGTTAGATCAGAGCGCTCAAAAATAAACGTAATAAGAATATATGCACGAGAACTTGAGTTAAGGCATGGGAACTTGGTTAAAATGCTGAAATCGAAATTTTGTTGGCTTTCAGGTGTTCTTCCACTTTGTCGGGTGCAACAGTCAGAGTGAAGACTTAGCCAACTTCATGACTCGCTACATTGATGAGATGACGGAATACTTCTTAGGTTTGTAAAGTTTTTGCTTAGCTTTTAAGTTTCCGAGGTTATCTGACTGCACGGGTTTCACGAGCTTAAGATTTGAACTTCCTCTTGAGAACATATGGATCATATTTTAAGAAAAATTAATCGACTTTTGAGGTCTTGTCGATAAAATTGTCACATGGAGCAACAATTAACGAGGCGTTAAGAGAGATATTGCTAACAGTTCTTGGTATTGCTGATCAAATAGCTTTTCAGAATCGACACCAACAAGAGACGAGAACAGATGTCTAATAGACTCTTTCCATGCTGCAATGTGTTTTGGCCCCTCTGTCATTTTCCTAGATGGTATGGACCAATTTGCATCATCACCTAACTTCGTCCTCAAAGAGGTCAGTTTTACTCTTTTAGAACGACGATAGTTAAAAGGTACGGAAATAGATTAGAGGTACGGAAATGATTTAATTATGAAAATTTAACAGGGGACACCCGGGTTTGAACCGAGGACCTCTCGATCTGCAGTTGAATGCTCTACCACTGAGCTATATCCTCGTGCATTATTGCTTTAACGCGTGAGCTCTAAAACGTGAAACGTTAAGCCGACACATTGAGGGAGGTTAATGACTTAAAAGTCTCAAAAGCAAAAAAATTGATTGGTGGGATTCGAACCAGTTTCAAAAGATTGTCAGGAAGGTGTAGTTACCACCGGACTGTATGTGTATAATAGCACCCTTTCCCAGAAAACGGATTCAGTGTTTTTGGGTAATAGCCTCCCTCATCTTCTCAGCCGGCTATTATAGTGCTCCTAATTTTTTTTTACAATTCAAAGAATTTGAATTGTATTGGGGCGCTATCTTTTTTTTAAGTTCTGTTCACACAATTTAATGTTTTTTTAAGTCAAATTGGAGTAGTGATTTTGGTCACGCCGAAACAGGAAATGGAGCGAAAAAGCGAGTCGTTTTGAGGCATGATTTTGTTTCGCTCTAATTTTAAAGTAGAGTGAGAAAATGGTGTTTGAACAAAAATTCGGTTTCTTGCTAGTGGTTTTTTGTTCTTATGCGGCAATTTTACTGTTTTTTTTTCAATTTTTCGGATCGGATTTTTTGCTAAATGGTTTTCCCAATCCATTCATAGTTCATTCTAGGCCTAATTTTTTGTTACAATCAAATGTACATTTCTCGCTTGGTGGTTTTTGTTCTCGCTAGAGGCATTTTAACATTGATTTTCTGTTTTTCTGGTTATTTTCTGTTTTTTTATCTCATTTTTTTAGAAGTCGTTTTCCGAATTCACTCATAGTCCGTTCTAGGTCTAGTTTTTTGTTTAGTTAATGAAAATTCTCTGAATTGTACGTCAGGACTTGTCCTGCTATGTTTTTTTACTTCGTCGAACAAAAAAATGTTTTGCTTTAACTCATTTTGCTGCTTTTTCAACATTTTGCGTGAAGTATTTCTGACTTCTCTAGGCTAGTTTCTCTCATCTCTCATTCCGCTAAAAGTGATTTTGAACATCGTTTGCTCAGCAAAGCAATTCAAAGTCAACAGAGTCAGTATAAAAAATTGAAGTCAGAAATAGAAACGGGATAAACCCATAAAGCCCAATTTTAGATGCCCGCTATTTGAACGTCGTTCCTATAAGTCTTAGTTACCATATCTAATGCTTATTGGTATTGATAATAGCCCCTGTAGCATCGCTCTAAGAAACAGAAGTATGTTCAACTACGAAATGCCATCCAAATAAATCAGACTTAAAAATGTTTTTGGACTTAAAAATTTTCCGGCAATCTGCCGGGTATGTTTGTATGTGCTGTGTGTGCGCTGGCGTACGGGTGCGGTGCGGTTGTGTGGGACGACGAAAAAGAGGAGAAGAGAAAGATAAATTCATTTGTGTTCTATGCAGCAGTTCTTTTATTCTGTTTTAATTGATCTGGAACGATGATAACGCTTATGGCTTGCCGGTCCGCATGGCCGTTATCTTTCTTGAACCTTCATGTTAGATTCGATTCTTTTGGTTGCACTTGTTTTTTTCTCAAGTTTCACATTTAAGCCAGAACATTGTTTCCGGTTCTACAACATTTCATCAACACTAGCAGGTCCGTAAAGGCTAACTGAATGCATCTTATCTTGAAATTTTATCAATCGATATTCTAATTGAAAACTTATTCGTGATAACTGGTGTAAATGCGATCGCTTCAATGAATTTTTTGCAAAACTACTTTGGACACACCAAAAAAATGAAGAGAGCCAAATATGTCAAAGAAACGTTTTATGCGAGTTAAGAGTAATAGACGATCTCACAGAGCATTAAAAAATCAGCACAGATAGAATGAGGTATAACGAGGGAGAGAAATAGATTGATAGCAGCATAAATAAATAAGTCGGAGAAGAAATAGATATAAAAATACGAAAAACCGAAAAGACAGAGAACAAATGAAAGTTGAAAGTAACGAGAAAAAGACAAGGAAAAATCAAAACTGATGAGAGAGGAAGCAACAAAAGGAATACAATGCAACAAACCATAACATCAGGAACCCACCGTGAGAAAAATGATAGGAAACATAAAATTGAATCAAAAAAGACAAATAAAGAGAAAAGAAGAAATTAGTAAACAACCGAGAAAAGAAAGAGAGAGAGAGAGAGAGAGAGAGAGAGAAAGGAAGAAGGAAAGTGAACGCGAGAAAGAACGCAAGAAAATTTGAAAGCGATAGAATGGGAGAAAATGGGACCGCAAAAATAAGCCAAAATCATGAAACAGAGAGAAAGTACACGAACAGCGAGATAGTGAGCAAGCACAAAACGCAAAAAGGTGAGAGTAAAAAGAAAGTATCAGTTAAAGAAAAAACTTGAAGAGCTGAAAATATAGAAGATCGCACAACAGAAAATTAAAGATGGAGAAAGAAACTGATGAGAGGGAGAGATACAACAGTTCAAAGACGAGAGAAAACAGATCCTGGAATAGAAAATGAATTCCGGTTCTCATAAAAAGGATGAATGAGCTAATGAGAACACGATGTATGTACCCAAGACTAGGAATGTGCTGATAAAAAGGAATCGTTGGCAAGCATTTGCGAATGCTTTTGAGAAGCCAACAAACACAGAACTGAGTTAAAAGGCTGGCTAATGGCACCAATAAATTTTCTTCGAAAAATTAAAGGAAATTTTCGAAAGAAATTAAAGAAAAATTAAAGGAGGAAGAATTCAGCAAACAAAATTTGTGAAGTGTAGACCCAAAAGGTGCCGATGTCAAAGCCACATTTAGATGCCAAAAATTATATATGACAAAACTGAGGTCTTGAAATATATACAAATTTTTTATCGCTCAGCAGAGGAGTTTTTCATATTTTTTCATCGGCTGTTACTGAAAAAAAATTGCATACAAAACATGATATGTATATAATTTTCCTTCTTATCAAGTTTTGTATGCAACATTTTTTTCAGTAACAGCCTATGAAAAAGTCCTCTACTGAGTGTCAAAAATTTGTATATATTACAAAACCTCAATTTTGTCATATATAATTTTTTGGCAACTAACTTTGGTTTTGGCATCGGCACCTTTTGGGTCTTTTACACTTCACAAATTTTGTTTGCTAAATTCATCTGTACTGAAAAACTTCTTTGTACTGAAAAAGTGACTTTTCCTTCACAAATTTTCAAGACAAGTTTTTTCATTAACTACAATTTTTTGACAATAAATTACGAATAACAATGTTTGTTTTTCCGCCATAAACCCTCTTTGTCTTGACGCAATTTCGATCATTGACTTCTTATGTATCAAAAGTTTTTGGTCACAGACCCTTTTCTGAACAACTAATCGGCCATTGATTTTTTCGACACCATTGTTGTTGTATGTTGAAACACCGATTACTGTCTTTTTCATTAACAAAGGAATTTCGGCAACAGCATTTTTCGCAAAGCATTTTTCGGTAGATGACACAACCTCTTAGCAACATTTTGGGTCAATGACCTTTCTGGAAACACTTTTCGGTCAATGACCTTTTTGTAACTTTTTTCGGTCAGTGGCCTTTTAGGAAAATTAATTTTTCAGTGACCGTAAAGCACACTTTTCAGTCTTTAACCCCAAATAAGCAACTGCTTAACTGTGCTCTTTAGTAGTACTGTTAAAACACGCTGCTCAGTAATGCCTCTAAGACATGCCGCCTTATGTTTTCATTAATATATAGATGACTTTTCGTTGCAACTTTTGTGTAGAGAAATCATCTGACAAAAGGCGTTCAACAACATTGAACGGAGAAGTTAAGTTTTAGCGTTAGCTAACGAAGTTCTAAGAAAGTATTGTAATTGTGAGTCTTTTTTATGCAAAATTTTTTCCTGGCAGTTTTGACTTTTCCAGTTATTTTAACGCCCCTGACTTCGTTCGTTTTGCGTCATTTAAATTGTTCTCTCATCCACTTTTTCAAGCAGCTTAACTCAAGCAGCGGCAAATTATCTATCGGTCTATTATATTAATTGTAAGTCACACTTGAGTGCTATGGTCAACCTTGGTAACATTTTCTGGTCAATTACCTTATAGAAACATAAATCGGTCAATGACCTTAAAGAACACTTTTTCGGTCGTTAACCCCAAATAAGCAACTGCTTAACCGTGCTCTTCGTTAGTACTTTTAAAACACGCTGCTCAGTTATGCGTCTAAAACATGCCGCCTTACGTGTTCACGCGATTAATATATAGATGACTTTTTGTTGCAACTTTTGTGTAAAGAAATTATCTTGCAAAAAGAGTTAAGGCACAATGAACGGAAATATTAGGCTTTCGCATTAGCAAACGAAGTTCGCTTTTGACTTTTCCAGTGATTTTAACGCCCCTGACTTTGTTCGTTTTGCGTCATCTAAATTATTTTCTCATTCATTTTTTCAAGCAGCTTAACTCAAGTGGCAGCAAAATATCTATCGATCTATTATATTAATTGTAAGTCGCACTTGAGCGCGATCGTCAATAGTGCTCCTATCTTCACATAAATGCGTTTTGAGATCCACTATGCTGTTATATTTCGGCTCCTATTCTGCACATAATCTGCGCTCATTCAACATGCGGCATATCAAAAACACGCGAGCCAATGAAGCCCCTGGCCAAAAATTTGCTGATCTAGTTTAATTGAGAAGATCAATTGAATAAAGCGGCAAAATTGGTGTCGAGATGTTACTATTTGTTTATCAATTTTTACTATATATCTATCTCGTTATTGATTCTAACTCGAATACTATGACATCAGGTTCGAGTTCCTAATCTTACATATTTTAGGACAGCTTAAACATGGAGCTTAGCGTATTACATGCGTTTTGAGACGCCCTATAGCTTGTTTAAGCTCCCAACATTTGGATGTTTTAGCTCTCCTAAAATATGAACCAAATACATGCAAGCCAAAAGAGTTGTTGACAGACAATTTGCCGATGCCCTTAGGGCGATAGACAGTAAATACAACAATCGGTAGCAGAAAGGCTAAGACCTATGGCTCTTAAGCAAGAGGGAGGGGATCGAGCCTGGGAAGGGGCGGAACGAGAAGCATATTTTCCTCGGTCAAAAACTCTGGCAGATGTTTTATTTTTCTTCCGTTCCTTATATCTTTCCTATTCTTAATAGCGATGAGTGATTTCGAGCACGCCGGGTTGATGACCAATATATATATATTATTTTCTAGGCGCCAAAAATGGGTAATTGCTTTTTTCATCCACTCCTCTCTCTCTCTCTCTCTCTCTCTCTCTCTCTCTCTGTGTGTGTGTGTGTGCGTGCGTGCGTGCGTGCGTGCATGCATGCGTGTGTGTGTGTGTGTGTGTGTGTGTGTGTGTGTGTGTGTGTGTGTCTGTGTGTGTGTCTGTGTGTGTGTGTATGTGTGTGTGTGTGTGTGTCTGTGTGTCTGTGTGTGTGTGTGTCTGTGTGTCTGTGTGTGTGTGTGTGTGTGTGTGCGTGTGCGTGCGTGCGTGTGCGTGTGTGTGTGTGTGCGTGTGTGTGGTGTGTGTGGTGTGTGTGTGTGTGTGTGCGTGTGCGTGTGCGTGTGCGCGTGTGTGCGTGTGTGCGTGTGTGTGTGTGTGTGTGTGTGTGTGTGTTCGTGTGTGTGTGTGTGTGAGCCCATCTGTTTCCGTCTCTTCTTTCATTTGTTTCCTTCGCTCTTTTTCCTTCACCTTTTGATTTCATAGTTTTCCTTGCTTTCTTTCCTTCCTTCATCAAATCCTTTAACTTTTTTTCACTGTTTTCTTTTACACTTTATCTCATTTTTTTGCTCTTTATTTCTACCCCTTTCCTTCTTTTCCATCACCCATGCTGTCTTTGAAGTTATTTTATCTTTCTTTGACTCTTTCTCCTTCTTGCGTCCTATCATGCACTCTTTCTTTCATTTTTCATTTAACCATTTTGGAACTCTCACTTTCATCGTTGTTCTCAACATTTTTTATCACTTTCTTTCATCAACTCCTTTTCTTTTTTGCTCTGCTTTTTCTTGCTCTCTACCTAATTCCTTTTTGATTGTTCCCTCTCTCTTATTTAACTATTTCTTTTAACCATTCTTTTGGTCACTCTTTATTTCTGTCACTTTCTCTTACGTTCGTCATTTCTTCCTTCATTAATTGTTTCTTGAATTTTTGTGTTGTCCTTTCTTTCCTTTTTTGTCCTTTTTTCTCCAATTCTGTTCCTGCTCCAAGTTTGTCTCTTTTTTTAAAACTATCTTTTACTCAATCTGTCTCTTTATTCTCTTTTCAAAACTTGCGTACGCTTTTTTTTTCCCATTTCTATCTTTCTCTGTAATGGGTTTAATCTTTCTTTGTAATATCATACTTTCTCCCCTTCTTTTTTCATTATTTCCTTTCATTTCTTTTTCTCGATTTATCTTGTTTACTCACTCCCTGTCTTTTTTCTTTCCTCTTTTTTGCACTCTGTTTTTCACTTAATTTTGCTTTCCGTCTCGCATTTTATCTATTTCTAACTATTGGTCTCTTTCGTTTTTTTTCTATCTGCTTGTTGTCTTTTCTCTTTAGCTTTCATTTTATCTAATGCATTCCGCCCATTCCACTCTTTCTCTCTCGCTTCTTGTTTTTTTCTCTTTGTATCATTTTTTCTTGCGTCCGTTCTTGCTTTCTTTTTTTTCGTTTTCCTTGTATTCTTTTTCTCTTTTTTGTTTTCCTTCCGTTTCGTTTGTTTTCTTCTACTTTCCATATTTGTTCTTTTCAGTTTTTTCTCTGACTACCTCTCCACCAATCTTTTTCTTCCTTTTAATTTTTTCTTTCCCTCTCTGATTCTGCTCTCACTTTCACCTGCTTTCATATTCTTTTTCCTATTCTGTTTCTCAAACTGCTTTTCTCTCTTTTTTGTGTTCTCCTTTTCCTTCTTTGTTAAAATCTTTCCTATCTTTCTTTTTTGTCATAATTTGTTTTCTCTCGTTCCCTCTGTTTTTTTTTTCTTTTTCGTGCTTTCTTTGTTTTTCTCTTTCATTTTTTTCTAGCGTTTTTCGTTCATTTTCCCCTTTCGGTTTTTTTTTTCGCTGTCTTTCGTTCTCTTTCTTTCTACTCAGTTACTATTCTCACAACCTTACTTTTCGCCTTTTTTTGTTTTTTTTTCAGTCTCAATTCAACTTTGTCCCCGTTTTTCTTACTCGTTTCGCCTATCTTTTTTCCGCTTTCTTTTTCCTCTTGTTTTTCCCTCCTCTTTTTTGTTTTTTTCCGCTCCTTCCACGCATTTTAACTATTGTTTCTTTCACTTTCTATGATTTTTTCTCTCGCGCTTTCTTTCAGTTTTTTCAAAAACTTTATCTTTGGTTCTTTTATTGGCACTTTCATTCCTCCTTTTCTTATCTTTTCTTATCGATTTTTTACAATGTTTATTTCCTTCACTCCTCTTTTGAATCTTTTTTGTTCTCTGTATGTTTCAGTGTTCCTTTTTCTTTTTAAAATTTTCTTTTCCTTTTTCGTTCTTTATTTTGCTGAATTTGTCTTTTTTCCAGTTTTTTCATTTCCTCCGGTTTTTGTTCTTTCTGTTTTTCTCTTTTTCTTCAATATCTTAGCTTCTTACTTTCTTTCACTCTTTTCTGACTTTTGCTTAAATTTACTCGTTCATACTTGTGATCCGTCAACTTTCATTCACTCGCCTTCTTTATTTCGCTAATGCTTCAGCGTTTTTCTTTTTTTGCTTTCTTTGTGCACTACTAGTGCTTTTTTCAAACTTTTTTTCTGTTAATTCTCGATCTCTTTAACTCGTTTTTTATTTTACTTCTTTTTCGCATTCTTCTCATTCCTTCCCCTTATTTATCTCCTCTTCCGCGCTATTCTTTTGCTCTTTCTTTCCTTTGCTCCCTTTTGCGTCCATCTTTCTTCCTTTTTTTCAATTTATTTTTCGTTCTTCCTGTTTCTTTTTTGTTTTTCTGGCCTTCGTTTTTCTCTTTCAATCTGTTTCGCGTTCGCTCTTTTCTTCAGCTCTTAAATTTCTTTCGTTCTCTCGTTTTTTCTCTTCCAATATATTTTTCTCTGTCGTAATTGTTGCTCTTTAATTGTTTCCCTGTTTGTTATTGTGTCCTTCCTTTATCGCTTTTGCTTTTCTATCCTTATTTCTTCTATTCTTTTTTTGTTTTTCCCTCATTTCCTAATTTTTTGTTTCTCGTTGTCTCTTTCTTTTTCAGTTCCTTCCACTTTTCACTTCATCTTTGTTTCCGTGTCTCATTTTATTTATATCGCTAACTATCGCTCTTTCTTTCTTTTTCTCTCTGGTTTTTGTTTCTTCCTTTCCTTTTTGCTTTCATTTTTATCTCAATCTCAGTTAAGTTTTCCTTTTTTTATTATTCGCTTTCTTTCCGCTATCTTTTTTCGATTTCTTCTTCCTGTTGTTTTCCTATTGTCTTCTCTGCATGTTCTTTTTTATAGCTATTTAAAAGCTGTAAGCTGAGCGAAGCTATATTGCGGTGCTCTTGGTTTTTTTTTGTTTCGTCTGACGCTTTTTTTTCGTTTTACATTTGTTCACACAGCAAAGCTGAAAAAGTCAAATTTTCTGAATGACTTCTTCCTCTCACTAACGGAATTTGCGCGCGTGACGTCATTTCTCACTCGCTTTAGCAAAAGTTTTTAGGTTATTTGCGTGATTAGATTTTGATCATACGTGACTTACCTCACTCAATAAAATGACATTTGCACTTTAAAACTTAAGTTTAATTTGAATTTGTTTAAGGTCAAGGGAACTCATTTGTGCAGTAAAGGTCCCTAATAAGAGGCTTCTGCGGAATGAAATTTAGCAAGCTTTATTAATTTATCGCTGAATGTTTTTACCTAGTTTTTTGAGCGGCGTCGATTTTTTTTTTCAATTTAGATCTGTATCTGTTTCTATCTCTATTATATGGCACGCAGGTCTATTCTTTTGCAGCTTAGCTATTCCGGCAATCTGCCGGCTATGTTTGTTTCCTTCCGTTCTCTTTTAATTCTTTACTTTTTGGCTTGCTTTCTTTCACTCTTTTCGCTTTTTTCGTTCACTTTCTTCAATTCTTTCACTCTCCCCACTATTTTTCTTTCACTTTCATTAACTTCGTTTACTTTCACTTTTTTTAAAAAAACTTTCCTTTGCTTCCATTCTTTCGTTATCTTCCTTTCAATTTATTTGTTTTCTTTTATTTGCAATCCTTTATTTGCAATTTTCCACAAAGATTGTAAAAAACCTTTTTTTACAACTCTCGATGCTTCCTTTATTTCTTGGTTCATCTTTCGTTTTTTATCCCTTCCCTTTTTCCCTTCTCCTCTTTGCTTTTCTTCTTTCGTGCGCTCCTTTGATTACTTATCCTTTTGATTCCTTTAATTCTTTACCTTTCTTTCTGTCTTCTATTTTTTGTTGTTGCTTTTCTTCACGTTTTTAGTCTTCCTATTTTTTTTATTCTCTTTGTGGCTTCTTTTTTCTCGTTCTCTTTCTTTTTGTGTTTCTTGTTTGTGGCTCATACTTTCTCTGTGTGATATCTTTTTTTTTCTTTATCCTCTTTTTTGTCCTCGTTTCTACCATTTCTTTCTTATTCTATTCAATCTTCCGCTATCTATATTTCCATTTGTCCTTTAACTCTCTCTCTCTCTCTCTCTCTCTCTCTCTCTCTCTCTCTCTCTCTTTCTTTCTCTCTCTTGGTTTTTCTTTTTGTTGATTTTTACTCTATTTTTTGCGTTGTTTTATTTTTTGTTTTTCTCTATCCATTGCTTTGTTTCTTCTTTTTTGTTTTTATTTTTGTATTGTTTTTTGTTTTGCTTTGTTTTTTTTTATTTTTGGTCATTTTCTCCTGTTTTCACTTTCGTTTCTTCTTTTCACTTTGTTTCATCGTTCTTTTGTCTCGCGTTCGTTCTTGCATCTTTTCTCTTTGTATACCTTTGGTTTTGCTTATTTTTGTTTTCCGTTCTTTCGCAATGTTTTTCTACTTTTTTTCCTCTCAAGTATTGTGTCTATCCAAGTATCTTGGTTCATTTTTCTTCGTGTTTTTCTTTTTTTATTTCTTTCTTTCCTTTCCTTTTTCTTTCTTCTGTCGTTTTTTTTCGTTCCTATCTTCCTGATCTCGTTTCTTTCACTTTCTTTTCGTTTCTGTTCATTTTTGTTTTCTTTCTATGTTTTTCTTTGATTTGGTCAAAAAAGAGTAGTGCTGTCTGAAAGGTAAATTCTCTCTGATTGTTATCTAACTCTTTGATGAGCAATTTATAGACTACCAAGTCAAGATTTGGGTCACCTTCCGTTCTTTCGAAAGACATTGCGTGGAAAGCTCTTGCGGGCTTGCTCGTTAAGTTTTAGAGTGGCAACGTACACCAATTGCGGCGGACTTTTTGTGTAACCTTTTGTATTAAATTGCTGCCAATTGTGTTAAACTGCTTGAAATATTGAATGAGTGAAATTCAGAGCACGCAAAACGCACCATCTGAAGGGCATAAAAATCACTCGGATAGCCAAAATGGTCAAGTGAAACTTTTGCATCAAAAGACACACACGTATACGATAATTGCTTAATCAATTATCATTGCACAATCTTAATAGTTAGAACGTGATTTGAAAGCCCCTACTAAACTTCTTAGTCCCCTCAGGCTACGCCTCACCCAATCAACTGAAACAGGCTGCAATTGATTAGAGCTGGCACTGGTCGTTCGAGAGCACTTCTTCCGACGCTAGCCGGTCATGTTTGGTTTCTTAATGCCGTTTTTTCTTCATCGTTTTTTAATGCTGTTTTTTTATCCGATGGTTTCTAGAAAATCCGATCTGACTGGGTTTTTGCTCATTACAAAGTTTGTATCAAATTTTTCAGTGCTGCTTGTATTTCTATGGATTTGTTTTGTTTTACCTACTTGTCTGATTGTTTTTTATTCGTATAACCATTTGAATTTTGTCCTCAAAAACGGAATATTTAACTATTGGAGCGTCTTAAGTCCCTGATCAGTTCTCTTAGATCCTTACGCCTTCCTTCTCTAGGAGTGCGGTTCACCGAAACTGTTGGGAGACGTAGAATGAAGAGGGTTCTAAGAGTTTGACAGCGCCCTCTCTCTCCCCTTTCTTTCTCTCACACACTTACACACACACACTCTTCTCTCTCTCTCTCTCTCTCTCTCTCTCTCTTCCTTTCTCACACACGCTCTCTCTCTCTCTCTCTCTCTCTCTCTCTCTCTCTCTTTCTTTCTTTCTCTACACCAACTCCGCCTTCTGCGTGACCACCCTCTTCACAAATAACCATACCCCTCTGCAACCTTCACCCCATCCCGCTTCAACCCTTCTCAATGAAGCCCACTTATGCACCTCTTTCTATTCTTTTCCTCTCATTGAAGCTTAAGCTAGCCACTATTGAGGACGAGAACCGCTCGTCAGTCGTTTGAGAGCAAGTTGTCCAATGTTTGTCATTTGTCTCTTTTTGAGCTGCAATGTTTTTATAGAACTGAATTTTCATGGCTCTAATTGCATTGAGTCTGGGTTTCATTTTTCACTGGAGTTTTGTAGTCTTGCCCTGCAAGTTTGACTTTTCGAGTGCTTGTAAGTCCTTGACTTTTTGAGTTTTGCATGATCTAAATTTTTCTCTCATTCGCAGTTTCGAGCAGTTGAACATAATCGACGCCAGTTACTACGTAACCTTACTGCTTAAGGTTAGCTGAACAGTGCGCCTAAATTGGTTTCAATTTTGTTTTAATCTCATCTATTAAATGGTAGTCTGGATTCTTTGTTCTGTTGTTTTTGATCCTCCTGAATGTTCATCGGAGAAAAACATGGGTTGTTTTATTCGAAAGCCCTTGTAGACTAGATTTTTTCCACAGTTTTGTGAATGTTGTTTTTCTTGTGAAGATATAATGTTTTGAAATATGCTTTTCTCCGAAAAATAATTTCAATAGAAACGATATTCATTTGATGGCGCAATTTTCAAATCATTATACGTGGAAATACTTACAGAATAGAAAATGTGCTCAAATGTTTGATCAAATTTTGTTTTTGCTGAGAGGATTGAAAAAATGGTAAATTTTTCCTAATTATACAGGGAATTATAGAGCGTCAAATGAAACCAGGTCTCTTAATTTTCTTATTATAGGACCAGTTCTTCAAACAGAAAATGTCTTGGCTGAAGAGATGCAAAACATGAGAATTTCGAAGCTTTATCAACTTGAATATCTACTTCCATGCCTTCGATAACTTAAAAATATCAGGAAGCCGCGAGAGAATTAAAAAGATCAATTGAATGACACCTAAACGAGATTAGATAACGTAGATACATTAAATCTGAAGAATTTAGATTTTAAAAAAGCTTTGTTGAAAGTTTTTTTGAAAAGACTAAGAAAACGTCAGATTCACGAACATGATTATTATTTTAAAAAATATCCAAAACTTTATTCCGAGTTCAGGTAAAAAATCTTCACAGAAGTTCATGGAGGTTCTGATTTGACTTAAGGAGGTTCTGATTTGACTTTTACTTTGAAAATTATTCATCGTTGCAAATCGTTTTAACTTGCTTTTCAAACTATTTTTTAATTAACATCATTTCATTAAATTCGATAAGTTGTGTAGATTTATTTCAGTTTTTATGCTTTTATTTCAGACTTTATTGGTGATTGGAAAAGTATTTTATTCGTTGAACTCACAGAAACATCTTAATTTTTAAGAGAGTAGTTTTTAAATTCCGGTCAAGTGTTCTTATTCGCAATTTGAGTGATCAAAACAGCATCTTCATGATTATTTGGGATATTATTGTTTGTTATAGCTGCGAAGCTGTAAGGTGAATGGAGCTATTTTGCGGTGCTCTTGGTTTTTTTTACGACTCGAAGACGAGTATTGGTTTTCTTAAGGTTTTTTTTTACTGGAAGTACTATTCTTTCAGACGCTGTTTTGACCGAAAAGCGAAAGTGAGAAAAGTTGCCATGTGAACTAATTTTTTCTGAGCGAGAGAAATTTCTTGATCATGCGCTGCGTTTTTTGAATGACTTTTTAACTTTGAAGAGTAGTTTTTGACTGAATGGCACATATAGATAACCGTTTTTAGCCGGTGTTTCATTTAAGTGGTCCAGTTTTTTGCTTGTAATTTGGTTTTTTCGGAAAATAATTTTTTGATGCTATATTGAAATGTAAACCTAGGAAATTGATGCCACAGTGTTTTGCAGAGCCTGAAAATGCGTTTCAAGTTCACAATTGGTACATTTTTCTTGATTTTTTAGTTATTTTTTGCCTTTTTTTCGATTAATTTCTTCATATTTTGGATCTTTCTGCCGTCTTTTTGTCAAAAATCAGTTAATATGACAAATTCCTTTGATTTTATACTCAGCGCCTCTTTCTACCTCTATGTAATTTTGTTTTATAAAATTGTACATATGTTAATCCGATTTTGGTAATTTTTTTTTCCAATTTTTGTCAGTTTTTTTGGTTTAAATTACAAGAAAAAATCTTTTTGTGCTACATGAGGGATTTTTTTCTCGTTTCAATAAAAATTCAATCTTTTTTAACGTGAAGTTTTTGAAAAACAGTTCAATTTTTTTTATAAATTCCGTCTTAAATATTTTTTGACCAATTTTTTTGCTCAATGCTTCAATATTTCGTATGTTTGAATTCTGCTTTTTCTTTTTTGTTCTGTTCAGGAGGATGGACCCTTGTCTCGGATGACTCGTTGTCTTTTCTATATCTCGAATGATAACAATGAATTTTATTCGTTTTTCTTGATCTTTTTAATTTGATTTTTAATTTTCAAAAATCAAGAATTAGTCTTGGTTACGGTGTTATTTTTATTGTGTCCACATTCTTTTTCATCCTTCATTGTTCTTCACATTCTTGTTTGCATCATTCTAGTTTTGTCCTCGCACCTACAGTTATATTGGTTATTTTGATTTTTCCAGTTGTTAAAAAATGATTTCACTTTTTCTTAGATTTTCGTCATTTCCTTGGTTTGCAATTGATTTCATTCCAAATAAGCAGTATTGAGAGTTTGCTGGAAAGGCTTTTCCAAAACATCACTTTATTACTGTTTTCGGCTATTTTCTTCATGCCGTAGTATTGTTTTAAAATTATTCTTTGCCTTTGAATATTATTCTGTTACTTAGGTCTTTTCTATTAATTCATTTTTGAATTAGTATGAAATCATGTTGTCTAACATATATAAAACAAGGAAGAAGCATGTGTTGTTTTTGTTTGAAATGCAGTGATTAAAAATATAGTTGTAGTTGTTTTCTGATTCTTAAATTTGAGCATTCTTTTTTGAAAAATTTTACTTAGTTTCTAAGATTATTATCTGCCCTTTGGGTTCGTGATCTTTTTGAGTGTAGAATCTTAAATTATTTAGGGGCAATTGATAGCCCTGTCAGTTTTTTCAGACTATCAGTATTTTAACAATCCTAATTATTTCGGGTTTTAACGTTACCAAACGTTTTTAATAATATGAAATTTTGCTGCATTTCGTTTCTCTCGGTGACAGTTGATTTATTTTCGCCAATTTCTAGATCAGACCTGGGGAGGCAATGAGTTAATGGTTTAACAGAAAAGGTTATGACTTGAGCTGCAATTACGGCTTTTTTGTGAAGTTTTGACGCTTCGAGTCGCTTCCGGAATTCTTCCGGTTGTTTTTTCGTTTAGTCGTCTGATGCTCTTTTTCGTTTTACATTTGTTCACACAGCAAAGCTGAAAAAGTCAAATTTTCTGAATGACTACTTCCTCCCGCTAACGGCGTTTGCGTGCGTGACGAAATTTCTCACTCTCTCTGCAAAACTTTTTTACGTGATTAGATTTTGATCATAAGTGACTTACCCCTTCAATAAAATGACTTTTGCACTTCAAAACTTAAGTTCATTCTGAATTAATATAAGGTCAAAGGAACTCATGTGTAATGAAGGTCCCTAATGAAAAGGCTTCTGCGCAATGAATTTTAACAAGCTTTATTAATTTATCGCTTATTCGTTTTACATAGCTTTTAGAGAGGCGTCGATATCTTTTAAAACTTATATCTGTATGTTTATCTCTTTTATACGGCACGCAAGTCTATTCTTTCGCAGCTATTCCGCAATGGCTATGTTTGCATGGCAATTTCTGCCGGCTATGTTTGTCCAATTTTTCATTTTATCGATTTTCTTCGGCCCGATTTGACTTTTCGTCCTCAGAAACAAGATGAAGTGGTTAAACCCGAGTACATGAGGCACTTTGTGTTTTCTAAGAGATTTTTACTTGGCTAAGCGTTCCGTTTACTTGAACTGCTGCCCAACTATAGATTTGCGTTATAAAGGTCACTTTTAAAGGTTTTGTCTTCCCTCCGCAAGACTTTCCTCCCTAAGTTTAAATTAGCTATTGCCAAGGTTTGTCGCCAGTGGTTTGGGAGCAAAGGTTTGTTGGTCCTGTTTCTGCTACCTTAGTGTTCTATTTTTAATAGCCGCCGTCAGCTTCTCAAACGGCTCTTAGGCGCCCTCCTTTTGTACGATACAAGAATTTGAATCGTTTTGTTGTATTTTTTAAGATCTGTTCGCACATTTTCATAATTTTGAAATCAAATTGTGGTAGTGATTTTGGTCACGCCGAAAGAGGAAGTGGAGCGAAAAAGCGAGTGGTTTTGTGGCGTGAAATTTTTAAAGTAGAGTAAAAAAACGGTGTTTGAACAATAATCCACTTTCTCGCTAGTGGTTTTTTTTCACATGCGATTTTTCGCTAGTGGTTTTTTGTTCACAGTTGATTTTTACTGTTTTTTTTTTCGATATTTTGGACTGGATTTTCTAATTTGTTTTTCCAATCCCTTCATAGTTCATTATAGGCCTAGTTTTTGTTTGAACCAAACTTCTCTTTCTCGCTAGTGGTTGTTTGTTCTCATGCGGCATTTTGACATTGATTTTCAGTTTTTTTCAGGTTTTCAGATTTTCAAATTTTTTGATCTGATTTTTTTTGGAAATGGTTTTCCCAATTCATTCATAGTCAGTTCTAGGTCTAATTTTTGTTTAGTCAAAGAAAATTCTTTAAATTGTACGGCAGGACTTGTCCTGCTATGTTTTTTAATTCACTTTAGCTTTTGATCACGTTTATCGTTTTACATAAGTCACGATTTTCACGTTTGACTTCTGACTTACCTCACTCACTGTTTCAACTAAATGGATTTTAATTTCTTTCACGCATTGAATTACGCAATGTAGTGAACATGGTTAATGTCAAAAGAGCAAAATCAAAAGATACGAGATAAACCGATAAAGCCCAGTCATTAAGTCATAGTGCATTTGGTTATCAAAGTTCATTAAAGCGATTGCTTGCTGATATTAGTACTAAGCTTAATACCATTCAGTTTAGAAGCTGAAGTAAGTATAGGTTTAGAATCTAACTGAAACTGCATACTGAGTTAGAACAATTTTTCAAACTCGGGAAAAAATTTTGTCAATTTCTATCTCTTCTTTTTTTTCTGTTTCAATCCTGATGTGCGTCTAGCGCGTCAACTGCGGTTATGTTCCGGCAATCTATGTTTATATTAGTACGGCATTTGTTGCTGTATCGGTAGCAACTATTCAAGAAGCTCGTCCTCGTCTCGGATAAGATTGAACAGTTAAACGAAAAACTACTGTTATTCAGTTTCTTTCCCCTTTGAAGGGAGAGCGCAAGGTCTCAGCATTTACTCGTTTTCATAATTTTGAATGAATGAAAAAAATTTTTCAACTTGCAAGTCCTGTGAATTTTACTTCACTCTGGCACCCATCATTGTTGAATGCTTAATCACAGGTGAAGGATTGTCACTGGTTGCCGGAGTTGTTGCCTCCCGGATGCCTTTTAATCCTCTCCACAACACCACATGATCATTCTCACAGAGCGCTTTCATCCAACAGAAGTGACGTCACATTCTTCGACCTAGTCACACCTGACACTTTGGACCACAAAAATCAGGTCAGTGTCCTTGGTTGATTATCATTGCTCGATGGCAGTGCTTAATACGTTGAAACGATAAATTGTCGGAGTGAATAGAAATGAATTACCTCTTTTTGTATGATTGAATCAAGGGATATGGTCAGATACAAAACAAGGATGATCGTCTGTTGTTTTAAAGGGGATCATAATTAACGTGAGAATTTTTTTGTTGAAGATTTTGTCGTGTCACTTTGGACCCAGGAAGAAGTTGGAGGAACGTCAAAAACAGCAGATCATCAAATGTGAACTGAGTAACAGTCCTGTTTTCCTCGCCGCATTGGCTAGAGAACTGCAATTATGTGGTATGCTATCAATTGTATTGATCTGTCTTATTGGTGCACGGAGTAGAAAAATAAACATTACTTTGTTCAAAGGAGTCCTTAGGGCTTCTTTTTATTTTAAAAAGTGCATTACCATATGCGGATAATACAACAATGGAGGAAAGCTTGTCAGTAATAAAAAAGTATGACATTTTTGACGGAATGTCTTGACGGAATTATGGAGAGGCCGACCCCAAAGAAAGCAAAATATTTGTTGTCCAAATGAGACGGCAGAAATTATAATTTGATGTAACATCAGAAGCACCCTTTGCTATTAGGTGGCTACATGTCAGTTGATCGACAAGTGGAACAATACGTGGCCTGTAGCAATCTTCGTACTCTGTGGCATCTGGTGATATTGAGGTGGGCGAATGACTACGGTTGGTGCCCTGCCACACAGTCAGCGATCAAAAAGCCCGCGGACGGCAAAGAAGGTAGTCTAATACACCATAATTATACTGAACCAAAATAAACAGATAATCACCACGTTAATAGAATTCTACTAAATCATGGCGCAAATTTTAAATTTTGCATCCTGCGGATTTTTGACTTGAGGATTTTTCTCGGCTATGATGAATTTACTGTGAATTTATTTATGTAGAAAAGTGGACGACAAAGAACAATTGGATCATTGACATTCTTCGGCTGCTCTGTGTGTCTCGCAATGGGTTATCTCAAGAAGACCTGATCCAATGTCTGAAGTCACTTGGCTACAGAGGAGACAGCCACTCTGTCGGCACTTTCGACTTCATGCAGTTCAGAGCGTGTTCACAGCAGGCTGTCCTGTGTCGGAGGAACGGCCTCTTGTACATTAAGCATACTCTCGTCAAGGAGACCGTCTTCTACTTCTTTCTGAGTTAGTAGGATTTTGAAGATTTGATTTAGTGTTGCGCTATTTTTTGCTCGGAACATGAAAAAAAATCATCTTAGCCCTCTAAATTCATTCTGAGTAGTGTTAGTAGTGGGGAAAAGGGGCCCCGTGCACAGCACCCCCCTATTTCGCCCCTAAAAATACCCCACCTGTTTTTTTTGCCCTAATCGGACCAATTTTTTTCATATTAGAAAAAAATGGTATTTTCAAGCACTTTTCGACTCGTATTCACACTTCGTGCGAATACTCGTCTCAAAGTGCTTTTTTTAACACTGTTTAATTTAGAGTACAAATCCAATTCAAATCTTTATCAGCGAATTAATCTTTATCAGTGAATTTACCAATCACGCTTTTCCCTCTTAAATATCTAAATTTTACAAACTGTATAAAAATAGTATTTACACTTCATTCGAATATTCGACTCAAAATGCTTTTCAACATTACCCTAGAACATAGTTCAAATCTTAATCAATAACCGCATCGCAGATATTATATTTATAAATGTGTTCTCTAAATTGATTTCTAGTATGACCGAATCTATATCTATGAAGGTAAATACACAACTTACATTTTGCATTTCTAAATCTAAAGAAAGAAATATGTTTATAAGCTTTGCACATATTACACGTTAGATATTGATCTGGATTATCATAATGATATAATAACAAAAATCTAATTAAATTAAGCTAAATTTATAGAAAAGAGTGATTTCATTCTTTCGCTCTTTTTCGGAGTGATGCCCCAGTACGAAAATCACTCTTCTATCATGCTTAAAGAGCGATTCACTCTTTTTCTTTAATTTTTAAAATTATCTATACTTTTCAATAAATTTATATTTTCTTTTACTTTTTCTATATTTATTCCATTATTAATAAGAAATAATACAAAATCATAATATTTACATGAGCAATCTTCTTCATTTTGTCTAATGGCTAAAGTACTTTCAGTTTTAGAACTTTGTTTTTCAGTTAGATTTCTACTAAATCCTTTAGTTAATTCTACACCTGGATGCTGTTTCTTTACATGGGCTCGTATCCCATCATATCTCACAATAGAAGCACAATATGGACAATTAACTTTAGCTGAAGTACAACTTCTACATGTATACTTACTCTCATCAAAATCAGTTAGTGGTTTTATATAATTACATTTATTACAATTTCTGATTGGTGTAACCACTTCGTGGATCTGCGGGGCAGTTGGGGTACCAAGGACTTCGTCCCTTTCACTGATTAATACTTCTGAGTTATAGTTAGGGTTAGGGTTAGGATTAGGATTAGGGTTAGGGTTAAGGTTAGGGACTGAGTTATAGTTAGGGTTAGGGTCTGAGTTAGAACTGGTGTTATAACTAGAATCAGAACCAGAACCAGAACTAGAGCTAGAACCAGAATCAGAACTAGAGTTAGAGCTAGAGCTAGAACTTGAGCTAGAACCAGAACCAGAACTAGAGCTAGATTCATTTTTTAAAGAACAACCCCATGGAGAAAAATCATTAGCACAAATAGCACTTATTGTTATATTACCACATATACATTTATCAATTTTATCTTTATGACATGATTCGTAATGATATTTTAAACAAGCAATGTTTCCACATTTATAGTTACACTCTAAACATTTTATAACCATTTATAATTGGTCAAATCTGCGAATTTGCAAACGAGTTTCACTCGTGGTTATCCAATTTGCAAAACGACTTAGTTGAACAACTCCGTTGAACAGTTTGGTAAACCATGAACAAAGTTTGTTGGAGAAGGGCAAGCCTTGTTACACCAACCACGAGCAAAGCTCGTTCACTGATTTCAATTATACTCAACATATATATTTAGCCAATATCTCAATTACATCTTTAGTATTATCTTTAGATTTGATACACTCTGCTAAATATTTATTTCCTAACGTATTGAGTATATTAGTTTTACATCTCTTATCTAAAATTGCTTCAAGGTTTAATTGCATTTAATTTTTAACATAATTTATAATTTCATTTCTAAATTCTTCATTATTTACATATAGACTGTTTAAATTCTCTCGTCCCTCTTTATTTAAAATCCCAGTATATTTATGAATGTAACAGCTTCGCTGATCTGTGTAACAGCTTCGCTGATGGGTCTTCGACCATGTTTCACTATCTGTGTACGAGTTACACTCGTGGTTTACCAAACAGCTTCGCTGATCTGTGTAACAGCTTCGCTGATGGGTCTTCGACCATGTTTCTCCATCTGTATATTCCCTTTCATGTTCCAGATCTTGATCTTGATCTTGATTTCTGCCAAATCCATAGTTCAATAATGTACTTGTTCTATTCAACATAGTACTCGCTGCAGTTGCCACATGTCCGGCATTTCTTACTGTTATATCAGGACTCATGAAATTATATATCATTAAACCTGAACTTATAATACCTAAAATAGTTGAAAATAATCTAAGACCATTTGCTTTAACAACTTCCTGAGTTAAAACATCATTCTGTATTTTAATACCTTTTAATGTAAGAAGTTTATTAAAATAAAACTGATAATTATCATGACATAGTATTTCTATCTGTTGCATTTATCATGAGTGGTTTCATATATGCTATAAGTTTATTTATCTTCTCTTCCTAACTCATCTTTTAAACTGAGAGCTTTTAAATCAAGGAAACCAAACTCTTGAATCATATATCATTGTTCTATTACTATTAATAATAATAAAAGTATTTTCTTTCTTATTATATTTAATTATACCATAACGAAGTTCATCTGACATTCCGTCTGTACGATTATAATGGTTACTATTTAACTCATTAATTATTTTACTAAAGTCATGTTCACATTTATATATCTCATTAAAGTTTTTAAACAGATCAGATCCATTATAAGTTGTTAAATAAATAGTATCACAACTCATTCTTGCTGTATTATTTATTTGAGCTGGTTTATGACACATTACAATCATTTGAATATTATAATGTCTACCTTCAGTAAAATAATAGTCTATATCCTTATTTAACTTATCACGCATATCGTCAAGTACTATTACACAATTTCGAAATTTTTGCATATTGTTTTTTGTGATCATATTCATATCACATTTATTAAATCCAGTATAAAACTTATTAGTCTCGGGATTTATCCAGTCTCTGTCATCTTTACACACTATAACTATTTTTTGATCTTGGTCAGTGAACGAGCTTTGCTCGTGGCTTACCAAACTGCTTCGCAGATTTTGATTTTGTTTTTGATCTTGATTTTGATCTTGATTTTGATTTTGATCTTGATCTTGATCTTGATCTTGATTTTGATTTTGATCCTGATCGGTGTAACCACTTCGCGGATCTTGATTTTGGACTGAGTATAATTTTAAGTATTGTCTAACAAAATATGTTTTACCCGTACCAGTTCCACCATAGACAATAGTGTGTAATGGTGACTTTTCATATTCAAATCTAATTAGACTCCTATTCATAAATCCACCAAAGCTTTCTTCTAGTTTTGCATATTTACTCGGTATTGAATCATATACTATAAAACAAAATATAATTAAGAAAATAAAAATTATAACCACGCTACCTGTCTCCATTTTTATAAATGAAAACATAGATAAATATAGACATAATTAGACTTATGGGTCTTCGACCATGGCGGAGCATGACCGGAGGTCCATCCGTGTAACGGTTCCACCGATGCTTCGCAATAATTAGAGTTATGGGTCTTCGACCATCCGTGTAACGGTTCCACCGATGCTTCGCCATAATTAGACTATAATTGGAGTTATATTTAGACTTATAATTAGAGTTATAATTAAACATTAATAATATTTATAAGAAAATGCTTATCCTAATTTTTGAGGAATTCAATAATAAATTTAATATTGATAATAGTGCTATGAGTGATATCAGAATAAAAGATATAGGTAAAGATATAAGTCTAACACCAATTGAAATTGTAATGAGAGATCAGACTCCAAATAACGTAAGTGAACCCAACTCCAACATTATTGTAAATTTACATCCAACTGAAGGTACACATTGGGTTTTAGTTATAAGAAGAGAAGGTGGTCCAGTGTATTACTTTGATAGTTTTGGTATAGAAACTCCTCCATTATTCTTAGAAGAGTATGTCAATCTAGGCTCTAATGAAAGAATACAACAATATGATGAATCTTATTGTGGGGCTTATTGCTTATACATGATCTATCTTATTGATAGAGGATTTAGAATTAACAATGCTTTGAATATTCTAGTTAATCAATGTAAATATCCAGGAATGTATAATGAGTGTTTCTGTTTGGGTTGTAATGATAAAGTTAATCAGGGAACCTGCTTCGCAGATGATCTACGAAGTAGCTTTGCTAATAATGATAAAGTTAATGATAATCAGGGAACGGACTCCGTCCGTGGCATGCCAACCTGCTTCACAGATGATAAAGTTAATGATAACGATAAAGTTAATGATAATGATAATGTTAAGTTTAATGATAATGATAATGATAATGTTAATGCTAATGATAATGATAATGTCAATGTTTATGATAAATATAATGATGAGACTATCTATCAGAGAAGTAGTTATAATCAAGGGGGTAGTTGTAATCCGCGAAGTAGTCCTAATCTGGATATATCACCACCAAGAAGTAATATAATCCAAACAAGTCCTATTGCCATTAATATAAATGATGATCTATATTCATGGTTAAATGATGATGATATAATTACTGAAGCCGCATTCCCAGATAACTTTAGATGTATAATATCTGGTCCTAGTGAATGTGGTAAGACATTCTTATTGAAAAAACTAATTCTAGCTAGTATATACTTTGATAAGCTATATATCATTGGACCTACTGGTGATCAGTACCATGGTATAGAAAGAATAAACCCAAAAGCAGATGAATTTATTAAAGATATAAAAGATTTACCATCTCCTGATAAACTACCCAAAGACTTAAAGAAACTAATGATATTCGATGATGTTAGAGCCAAAGAACCAGTTATTAATGAATACTTTTGTAGGGGTAGACATAATAATTGTAATATGATATATCTTAATCAAAACCTGTTCTCTCTGGATAGGCAGAGTGTTAGAGAGAACTGTAATCTATTTATTTTATTTGAACAGAGAGGTAAAGCCCTCATATCTATATATCAAGATTTCGTTAATAATGTGGAACTTAGTTATAATGATTTTGCTAATATATGTAATAAGGTATGGAAAGAGCCTTATAATTACATTGTCATTGATATAACTAAAAATAAAAATATTAATGGTAAACTAAGAATTAATTGGGATCGGAGAGTTTTGTAGTTTAGTTTAAGTATCCACGAAGTGGTTACACCAATCAGGGAACCTGCTTGGCTTACCACAAGCGGAGCTCGTTGGTAAACCACAGACGGAGTTTGTTCGCAGATAAGTCTAAGTCTAAATCTATGACTATGTCTAAGCCTAAGTCTAAGTAAAGTCTAAGTCTAAGTCTGTAACTAAATCAAACAGACCTTCGGTCTGCTAACTATATTAGATCAACGAAGTTGTTGCTGGTTACACCAGATTTGCGAAGCAGCTTCACTGATGGGGCTTCGCCCAGCTAGTTACACTAGATGTAAAATAAAACTTAATACATCACCATTAAAGTCTATAGGTCTTCCATGCTCATCTTTAATATGAAACTCTATATATTCTATTCTATCTTTAGTTACATTTTGATATAAGATATTAGTTGGTATATTATTTATCAAGTAACCTGGTGGTTCAGTTAGATTAAAAGTATATAATATGTCTGTATCCTTACCATTATTTTTAACACCAGATATCACATTACAATGAATATTAATATTACTAAAACCCATAATATCAACAATTTTCTGAGATGTGTATTTACCTTTATTATAAACTATTTTTCTAAATCCTAGTAGTGGGGCTATTGAATTTTCTATGTCAAAGTTAATTGCACCTTGTTTTACTTCCATTAAACTTTTCATTGTATTCTTATCAATTTCTATTATAACATTACCATTAGTTTCTTCTTTTATTAATTCTGCTATTTCATATAATTCATATGCACCTGGTGTAATACCTAAAAGACGGGTATTTGACCATGTTTCACCTTGGGTATCATATATGAGTTGATTGTTCATTCTATTCACATTAAACACTGAGTTATAAACTGATAATCTAATTAAACCTAATTTTGTTTTATTAAGTATAGGTTCACTAAAGTTAAACTTTTCTGTTGGCTTTATCATTCTAAAGTTAAGTGTGTGTTCTTCTTTAGTTTTAGTTAAAGCATCATGTATCTTTTGTAGTTCCCATAAGATCAACGAAGTTGCACCTCCGGTGATTAAGTTATCAGTCATTTTTTATCTAATAAAAATGGATTTTAATTTGGATGCAACTTATGGTTATAATAATGATATACACAAAAGTAAGATTATAAAGTATAAACCAAATAATCTGGCAACAATGAATACAATCAATACTAACATTAATATTATACTCAATAGAGAAGAGAATCATTTAAATATACACGATTCATATCTAGAGATAGAGTTTGTTGTATCAGATGATGCTGGGGGTGTATTTGCTAATAATGCTAATATTAGATTAGTTAATTATGGTATGATGGCATTGTTTAGTTCAGTTAAACTTGAAACTAGTGGTGGTAGGACCATTGAATATATAGATCATTGTCATCCTAATCTATTGATGTATAAGTTATTAACTAGTACTGATGATGAATATGAGAGTGGTTTTGTTAGAAATCAAGGTAATAGAGATAGTCAACTTAAAGGTGATCATGCTGCTGCCGAACGAGGTCATATGTATATGATGGTTAAGATGAGTGATCTATTTGGTTTTGTGAATGATTTAAAAAAGATTATATATGGTTTAGGATTTAAACTAATATTAAAAAGAAATAATAATGATAGAGCTCTATATAGAATTAATGCTGGTGCTGATGCAGTAGCTAATGATGGTAATATAGAAATTAGAGATATATCATGGTGTGTGCCTAGTATTGATCCTAGTAATGATAATAGAATTATTGTGCAGAAAGGATTAAATAAAAAGAATAATATAGACTTCAGTTATTATGAAAGAAAGACATTTTATAAGAACGTACCTAATGCTACTAATTTCTTGTTTGATCTAGGTATGGAAAGTGGTATGGAAAGACCACAATATATAATAGTTGGTTTTGAAAATAATAATGTTAATGAACAAACTCATGATGCAAGTACCTTTCATATAATGAATGTTACTGAATGTTGTTGTAAGATTGGTAGTGAGTTTTATCCCGAAGATAGAATGAATATTAATTATGGCACTAATAATTATAATGAGGCTTTTAAAGAGATTGTTAGCTTTAATAAAGATTATAATGGGCTACCATATAATATAAAACCGTATATAAATCATAGAACATTCAAAAGTAGTTATAGAATATATGTATTTGATACTAGATATCAAACTGATCATATAGGTCCACAACCAATAAAACTTAATTTTAAATTTAGTGCTGCAGTTGCCGATGTTATATGTCATGCATTAGTATTAACTAGAAAGGTTATTAGTGTTAGTAGTGATGGTAATAAGATGGTTGATATAGTTTCATAGAGACTAATTGGCAAAGCCACTTCGTGGATCAGTGAAACTGCTTCGCAGATAGCCAGAGGCTTATCATATAATAGATATAATTATAATTATAATTAAAGTCCTTATCATTGTTTCCTACTAGTCTTAACAAAACCTTTAGCATAAATAGTATCTAGTTTCTTTTTATTCTCTAGAGATAGGACTCCGTCCATCCGGGAACCGGTTTCACCGATGCTACGCTATAAGCCTCTAGCTTCAAGTTAAGTCTTCGAGCTTCGCTCGCGGGCAGAGCCCGTAGGCTTAGACTCAGTCTTAGGCTTTGTCTTAGGCTTAGTGTTCGAGCTTCGCTCGCGGGTGAAACCCGTAGACTTATTCATAACAACAAAAGGATTATACTTTTTAACTTCCATTATTTTTTATATATAGAAATGAGTCTTTTAAATAAGTTCAAAACCAATTCATATTGTGTTGGTGGCAGACATTATAGTGGCACTAATAACATAAGAGGAGTTATCTCAGCCAAAGGAACTAAGATGTTAAAAGGTAATTGTGTTAAGTGTAATAGAAATAAATCAATGACAGTATCTGATGCAACAATAGAAGCAGAGGGATTGAAAGATTTCTTTAAAAGTGTTGGTAGAGCTACAGTTAACTTTGGTAAGAAAGTTGCTAATAATCCAATAAGAGCATTAGAGATTGCAAGTAAAATAGGAACTGCAGCGGCATCTAGAAACCCTAGAGCTGCTTTATCAGCCACACCTGATTTAATTAAATTTGCAACTACTGGTGAAGGTATAAAGGTAGTACAAAAAGGAAGAGGTTTATACTTAGGTACAAAGAAAAGATAATTATTTGATTATGATTATGATTATATTATGTTTATGATTATGATTATCGGTATATATTTATACTAATATTATTATTACTAAAGACATTGTTATTACTAAAAACTAATAACTTTAGTTTAAAAAAACACTTAATTTATTTTTCTTGTTCTTCTTATAATCCTCATATACCTTGACTAATTCATTATATTCATCATTATCTATTTTATTATCATTCATTGATTTAGTATATAGTTTATTAAATTTATCACTAAACTGTTTAGCTAGAATATACATTTGTGAATACTTTATAATTTTAGTTCTAATTTTAGTATTAATTGTTTTTGATAATGAACCACAAACAGTTGCTGTAGCAAAAGCAGTGGGTATAGAATAAGGTAATCCTATACCTGTTAATGCAACTGATGTTGTTGTTGCTGTTGTTGCAATTGATGATAATAGTATCTCTGTTATCTCATCTACGTTAATATAATTTTTATATCTACTTAACTTCTTATTATAATTATTAGTTTCAGTTTCATAATAATTTCTAATATCTTTTAAAATGTTAATATTGTTGTTAAATTTATTATTAGCTCGAATCTTTTCATTTATCTGCTGTTCATTGACAGCAGCAGCTTCGCGCATCAACCGTTCCGATACTGATGATAAATCTGGATACAGTAAGCTCTCACTCGGTGCTGTTGGATCAGTGAAACTACTTCGTAGATTGGTCATTTTCATTAGTGAAAAAACTTTCTATTTCTTTCGTTATATCTTCTTGTTTAAATCCATAATGCATCTCAAGTCTGTCTTTCTCTTTATTATCAAGTAACTTACTTCGTAAAAGTATAGAAATTATATATATTACTATAACACCTCTAAGAGATTTATTGTATTCTTTCATTTTCCTTAGACCATTAGTAAACATACCATCTAAATGTATGTTGGTAACATTCTGATTAAACTTATTATTATCAATCTCTTGTTTTAATTGATTATATTTAGAGATAGTATCAGCAGCAACTTTATTACAAAAGTTAACAACATTTGTGACTTCATTTGCTGATTTAATGAATTCTTTAATTAGATTTTCATTAACTTGTGTTTCATTTAGTTGTAATGTTTTAGTTGTAACTTTATCAAAATCACCTTTTCTTAGTTCAGTTATGTTTCTCCTTAAAATTTCTATTTTATTAGAAGAGGATAATAAGTTATTGTCACAATACTCTTTATTAACCACATCCTTTTCATCTAACGGAGGATGTACATTTGTAATTTTATAGGTATCCTTCATGTCAATATTATCATTATCTTCTAGGAATAACCCACGAGCCTTACTTAGTGTTAGGTTGTGACAACGGTCAGCGGAGCTGATTGTTGATGTTAATCCGAGAAGTGAGTTCCCTGATTGATTTTTAGCCTGATTGAATCTGTTTCTTGTCATTATTTATTTTAAGAAATATATTTAATGATTCCAAAACTTTATTATTAGATTCAAAATCAAACTCAGATTTCAATAGTTCCTGTTCATAATATTTACCTTCTATTATCTCTCTATTAATATCTTCTATCTTATATGTTGGTGGTTGTGTTTTTAGAACTTCATTAACTTTAAACAGTTCTCTATTCCAATTAGAAGTGTAACCTTTAGAGAAGATATTACGTTTATCTGCGTTTCTAACATAATCACCAACTTTAAATTTTGGCTTAATATTCTTAAAATTAAAAGTGTATTTAACCTTATCAGGATTATTAGAAGCATCAACTGGTGTCATATTAATTGTTGAATGAATGTTATTGTTATATGTTAAGACTGCATCATTTAATATATTTACCCAATTACCATCACCATTGATGAACATAGGTTTATTTATTATGTGTAATAATGTTCTATTGAATCTCTCTATAAACACAGCCTTTAAATCACTATAAGTAGAATATAGTTCTATCTGCGAAGCGGCTTTGCCGGTTCCATATTCTTTAAGTAAAGATTTAAATGTTTTATTGTAAAACTCACTACCTCTATCTACCCATAACTTTTCTGGTTTTCTAGGTTGAGAGCCTCCTTGTGGATTTTCGCCTAATACTAATTTAAGGCCATTAGTTATAGATAAACCAGATTTATTCTTTAATGGAATAGCCCATGCATATTTTGTGAATATATCTATAACTGTTAATATAAACTTATAATTATTATTGTATTTACTTAAAGATGACTTATCAATTAAATCAGCTGACCATGTTTCATCTTTATATAATGGTATTATTCTTTCTCTTCTAAACTTTGTTATTTGAGGACTAAATACTTCTTTAGCTAGGAGTTGTTGTTGTTCCATCATTATGGGCGTAGCCAGGTGTTTACCCTTCATTTACCATAGTTAAAAACAAAATTATCTAGTTGTTCTTGATTAATAATATTCATAGATAATAGTTGCTTAGATATATCTAGCATTTCGTCATATAATCCATCATGACCAGCTTTTGTTTCTAGTATTAATAATTCTAGTCTTTCTATTAAACCATTGACGAAGTCACAGCTACGCTGATTTAAATGGCAACTTCGTTGATTATTTGGGTTGCTATTTAGTCCCCTACCATATACATCATCTTTTGCCCCCATTATACGTTTTATTGTTCTATATCTAGCACTTTTCTTATCCCCTTTTCCTAAATCATATCTAATATCCTTTAAAAACCTTTTTATTTTGTTTTCATCTTCCTCGATTTCACCATGTTTTATATTAGGGTTAGTAAGAAAGTTTATAAGTTCATCTGACAACTCATATATATTATCCTTAACTATAAATGAATTTTCTTGGTAAATTAGTTTAACACCATTCATTTCAAATTCACCAATATCTAAATTTCCGAACTTTAACTTTAATTGGGGATTAGATTGAACTGACATCAAATTAATAATTTGAGCCGTGTCTTTATCTACTAACATTCCTGGTTTATCTCGAGCTTCCTCTACAGCTTTGCCATTGGACTTCATTAAAGCTTCATTAAACTGGGAACCAACTTGCTCGATCTGCGAAGCAGTTTCACCAATCTGCGAAGCAGTTTCACTGATCATCTTAGTTTGTTTATCTAACTCTTGATTTTGCCAATCTATTGCTCTTAATGTTTGTTCACTTAATGTTAGATTCTGTTCATTGTTTGCATTTAGTGTTTTAGTTAAAGGATCAAAAAGCTCTTCTATTTCACCATAATATTCTTGTTGTTTTAATTTATCGTCTAATCTATTCTTTCTGTTTTGTTTTTCTAAATAATTTAATTCTATAAGTGTTTCTAGTTTAGTCATTTTTGATATATTGAAAAATTATAATCATAAAACTAAAATGGATAATAAAAATAGTTTCTCTCTTAACCTAAAAAGATGTTTAGCTTGTAAAAGACATTGTAATACTATAGATGAGTTTATTGATCTGCGAAGCAGGTTCCCTGATCATATTAAGGAACCAAATCATGATGATTTAATAATTTCAACTTATTCTAAATATGTAAAACAGGAAAACTTAAATCCGTGGAAGATAATAAAATTTCTAGAAAATAATAAAAAGATAATAGCTGAAGCTACAATTAAGGAAGACATTATGGGAATATATATGGCTCAGATGATGATTTATAATATACTTACTACCAACCCTATGGATGTAATGAAAGAATTAAATTCATAATTATTTTTTATTTATACAACTCATTATATAATACAATAGCAGCTTCAATTAACTTTCTATCATCATTAATAGTTAGATCTTGAATATTATTAATCAGTAGATCTTTGTCTTTGTCTAGCTCTAGATTTAGTTTTATCGGTGAACCCGATTGGTTTACCACAAGCGGAGCTTGTTCGTGGATCATTTTTATTAAATCTCTTTTGAATAGATATAGATTCTCATCAAGAGGATAGCTAGTAATATTATTCACATAAAATCTTTTATCATCAAAGTTATTTAGACTTCTTTTACTAGTTTTTATTGTGGTCATTTTATCTCCTACTTTTTGTATTCTACATTCATCTGCAATTCTTTCTTTATCATCCATTAAGGCATTATAATAGTCTTCATGTTTACCATTGTTCTCTTTCTTTATTCCTTTCTCTTTTGCACAGAAGTGTTTAAAGCTATAGGTCTTTGGTTTTAATACTATGAATTCTTCTATCTCTTTACTTCCTAATTCATGTTTAAATTTGCCTGGTACTTTATTATTGGTTTTGATTGGAACTTCGAGATTGCTTAAGTCCATATATATTCATATCAATACTACCTTCAGTAAAACTTAATACAAAACTATCAGTATCCATATAGTGTAGCATTAGATCTTTAAGTGATGGTTGTAATACATTGTAAAAGAATTCATACATGTGGAGTTTACTAAGTTCTAATACAGTTGAGCCTAAATATATCGGTTTATCATATTGTATTTCCTTTTTATAGAATTCTATTAGAGTATAATTATCATATCTAATTACATCTTTACATGTTGGTTTACTAACAGCTTTAAGTATTTCATAATCATCAGTTGGAATCTTAGCTTCTAAATACTTTAATGGATTCTCACAACTTTTACCAAACAAGGAATTATTCATTACCTTAAATATATCTTTCTCAGGTTCAGTTTTAGCTTCTGCTCTCATTTTAGTATTAAGCTCAATATAGTCTCTAATAATATAATCTTGTTTAAATTTAATTATTCTATGGACTTTAGTAACCTTTATACCCATCTTAACAACAAATTTTAACATTCGATAGTGTATTGGATATTCATATTTATTATTCTGATCTAATACTAGTTTCTCACTTTTTGATGAAGTTGAAGGTCTTTGTTTGCATCCTAGTTCATTGTTCTCTACTTCTCTTTTATGGGGTAATGATTGGAATTTTGCTGTTTTATCTTTACATTCATTGGTGTATTCTAAATCACAGATAAGCCAATAACCATAATTACTATCATCATCAGTGTTTAATACTTCGTCTATGGTTATGTCACTAAAGCTGAAATCTTTATATGGTAGCTTTTGCATTAGTGCGTAACCATATAAGTTATTAGCATCGATGTACCACAACTTTCTGTTTTCATTTTTGTTTATTTTTCTATTACCAAAAACAACGCATATACCACCTCTCATTGCTCCAATGAAGTCTTTTAGCATTTGTTCATCTTGTATTGTATCTAATTCAACTTCACTTAGTTTTAGAAAACAGTCGAAGCTGTAACCTGGTAGACTAATATAATGTAGAGGATTGAGTTTATATGTATTTATGTTTAACTTAACAAATAGATTGAAGCAGTGCTGTAATATAAATATATCATTTTCCATGTACTCTAATGTTATTTCTTTACCCGTTTTATTACTATTAGAATTATTAAAGCTATCAACATCTGCTTGAGTTGGTAACTTAGTTGTCAGCGATGATCTAAAGTCTTGTATTGATAGATTACCTAATTTATTATTATTGCTATTCTCATCTTTAAAGTATTCATAAGGGTATAATGTTTTACTTTTAACACCATAAATATTTGCCATCTTTTCAAGAGACATTGTCATGAAACTATAACTATCTATAAACTTTAAAACACCAATTCTAAACATTCTGGCTTTACCATTAGTACTAGGTAATATATCAACTCTTCTCTTACTATTATTCTGATTAAATAGCTCATTAAATAATAGATTGAAGTCGTAGCCTTTACCATTATGAAATATTACTGGAATGAAGTTTTGTTGTCTATAGTTTAAGTTGCAAATATTACAAGCTGGGCCTCTATATCTACCAGTTTGGTGGCAGTGATCTCTAACTTTATTAATACAAGGTTTATTACAAATATGACAAATTTTAGTGGTATTATGATACTGTTTATCTTCTTCTGTAAATACCATTGTTTTATTAGATTTAATACTATGAGTTGATTCTATCTCTAATAAATCTTTAACAAAATCTTTAATACAGCTAGAGCCAAAATATGAAACATAGTTAGTATCTAAATTATAGCCAGTAGCTATAGGTACATGCTCAGATATTTTATATGTGTTATCCCCAATCTTTTGATCTGTTCCTTTCATGTAACATTCAATATCGGCAAAGATAACATTCTTTACTTCTTGTTGTTTATGTTGATTCTTGAATTTGATTTGTTTTAATTTAGGGCATACAATCTTTGGCTTGATTTGTACACAGCATTCATGAGTTTCATATTTATGTTGAGAACTAAACCAATAGGTGCAATTATCACAAAACCAAAACTTTGCGTGTTTAGCATTAGGTCTTTCTAATAACACCTCTATATTTTTAATTAGCGCACAATGGGTCTTCGACCATGTTGGGGGACCAAGGCCGGAGGCCCTTCCACCATGTTCACCCCAAGTTAGTATTCGAACATTCTTACGATCTTTAACAAAATCTATGCATTTCTCTAATAGCTCTACTTTGGCTGAGCCTGGGATTGGTCTGTAAAACCAAATATTAATATTATACTTTTTTTGAATTTTTGTTAAATAATTATGTGCATGTTCATTATCTTCCCAGTCTTCGACTAGGTTATCAATATACTTATTTTCTCTAGTAGCATTTCTGGCCACAGGATGCAATGCAGCTGTAATACATAATCGTAGACAGTTAAATTTATTGTTCCTAATATTTAAAATCGCATTTGTTTTATCTTTTAGGTCTAATGGTAGTTCTATATAAGATCCTAATGATGGTTTAGTCCTTTCTATACTTATTTGCATGTCTGTTATTCCAATAAATTCATAATCATATCCACGGCCTTCATATTTTTCTTTAACATGATCAAGCCATTGGTTTAGATCTAATCGATGATCTTTAGTCATATATTCATCTGTTCTAAAGTTTATATTAACAGTCTTTTCTTCTTCTGAGTCTCTCTTTTTATATAAACAGTTAGCAGTAACTTTATATTTATATGATTTAAATGGTTTGAACTCGTCTAATATGTAATCTACTGGTTCATTAATATCCTTGATTAAACTATTATTAGATTTAGTAATATATAACTGTCTTTGATTAAAGCTAGATTTAATATTATAATTTTCGTGTAAGCCAACGTTTTCTCTCCAATGTTTATTCATATGAGTTTGCAAACCGATCTGATTTTTAAACTTATTGCCGCAAACCCAACATCCGTGAAGCGGTTTCTCTGATGGACCTTCGGTCATGCTCTGCCATCTGGGAACCAGCTTCTCTGATGGAACTTCAGATTCGGGTTCGGTTTCAGTCTTAGTATCAGTTTTAGTTCCAGTTTCAGTTCCAGGTCTAACATAGAGTAATCCATCGTCAGAATCAGTGAATTTGTCAAACAACTTCGTTGAACTGCTTCGCAGATCAGAAGCAAACATTTTCTCTAATAGTTCCTTATGTTTAGGATCATAAGATTGATGTTTATATAACTCTTTCTTCGTTTCAAATTCTAGATCACAGATATCACAGAAGTTTATACTCGGGACACTAGTTTTAGTCGAGTGGGACATGGTGTATTTTATTGGGGAAAATTTTATAATTTTTCGGCAATATAAAAATGAAATGCAGTAACTGCAAAAATAAACCTTGGAAAAAATGTTGTGAAAATTGTAAAGAATTAGAATATAGTTGTTATATATGTAATAGTTTAGTTAAAGTAAAAAATTATATTGGGCATTTAGAGGAACATTATAAAAATCCTGATTTATATATAACTTGTAAGATGTGCAAAGCTTATAAACATATTTCTTTCTTTAGATTTAGAAATGCAAAATGTAAGTTGTGTATTTACCTTCATAGATATAGATTCGGTCATACTAGAAATCAATTTAGAGAACACATTTATAAATATAATATCTGCGATGCGGTTATTGATTAAGATTTGAACTATGTTCTAGGGTAATGTTGAAAAGCATTTTGAGTCGAATATTCGAATGAAGTGTAAATACTATTTTTATACAGTTTGTAAAATTTAGATATTTAAGAGGGAAAAGCGTGATTGGTAAATTCACTGATAAAGATTAATTCGCTGATAAAGATTTGAATTGGATTTGTACTCTAAATTAAACAGTATTAAAAAAAGCACTTTGAGACGAGTATTCGCACGAAGTGTGAATACGAGTCGAAAAGTGCTTGAAAATACCATTTTTTTCTAATATGAAAAAAATTGGTCCGATTAGGGCAAAAAAACAAGTGGGGTATTTTTAGGGGTGAAATAGGGGGGTGCTGTGCACGGGGCCCCTTTTCCCCACTACTAGTGTTTCTTTCTGATGATGTTTAGAAGGTCATAGTTTTTAAAAGCCGCGAAGCGATAGCTGGGGCTATTATTGGCCTTCTCTTGGTTTTTAATAGCCGCCCTCATCTTCTCAGTCGGCTATTATAGCGCTCCTATTTTTACGACTCGAAGAGGAGTATTGGAGAAGTCCTTTTTTTTAATCAATTTTATTGGAGTGATTTTGGAAGCGGGAAATGAAACGCGTGAAAAAATTTGGAGTGATTTTGGCGCTGAACAAAAGTGAAGAGCGGAGCGAAAAGAGAGTGGTTTTTGTTCATACCGCTGTTTTTGAGAGAGCGAGAAATTGATGTGTGAAAAAATTTTCTCTAAGCGAGCGAAATTTTTTTGTTCACGTGCGGCATTTTAAAGCAGTTTTTTTCATTTATTTTGGTTAAGAGGTTTGGTTATGATTTTGTTTTATTTATTGGCTGGTTTCGTTAGTGGTTTGAAGGTTTCTGGAAATTCATATGAATTTTATGATAATTCGGAGGTTTTTAATGTATTTTGCTGATTTTCGGGCTAATTTTTGCGTTTTTTTGACGATTATTTTGTTTTACTGGCTCAAATGGGTATTGAAGAAACCCCTTCTACTTGAGCAATTTTATGATAACAATTGGTTACAGTTTTGTGGGTAAGAATCATTTTTTTTGTTGAGAAATATGACAAAAAAATTGCGAAAATTGGAACTATTTTTCTTAATTTTTTGCAGTTTTTCGTTTTTTTTTCTGTTTTTAGCTAAGTTTCTTTGCCTATTATGACTTGCCTATTGTTTTGCGAGCATCTGGATACCCTATTGGCCGAAAGGAATTTTTTTGGATTTAAATGTTTTTGAAATATTAAAAAATTTAGTAACTTTTTCCAGTTTTTCAGTGAAAGTTGTTTTTAAGAGCTACTTTTTTTTTTATAATTTTAGCCTAAGGTATTTTTCAAAATTCACATAAGTGAAATTTTTGTAAGTACTAGTTGTTTTGATGAAGTTATTTTGGCAGAGATAGTTTTTTCGGGATGTCAATTTATAACAAAATTTGATCCGATTTTTTATCATATTTTAACAGATTTGATTTTATTGTTACATGATTTTACTTTTTTTGTTTCATGTCTTTGTTTCAAGATAATCAAAAATTAGTGAAGGCACGTTTTGTTTGATGAGTAGTTGGATGGCGTTTAAATGGATTTTCACTTCGAGTCGTTTCCGGAATTCTTCCGGCTATGTTTTTTTTTACTTCGTCGAACTTTTTTTCGCTTTACCATTTTGCCGGGTATGTTTTACAATCCAGGAATTGGGTTGTATCGGTGCTGTCTTTTTTGTAAGATGTTTTCACACATTTTTCCATGACTTTGAGCTTCCAAAACGGGATAAACAGGCAAAGCTCGGCGGGCCTTAATTGCAATAGAGGACCTCATCTAGCTTTAGTAGACTTTATATGCTTAATGTGCTGAATTCAAAATTTTATCAACATTTTAAATAGTTTTTGCTAATTGTTTCAAGCCTTTTCAAAAGTTTGTTCTTTTCTAAGTTTTTATAGTACCGGGTTCACCAAAACGTTTAAAACTTAAAACTATGGTTATGAATACATGTTAGCAATACAGAATCTAAGATTTTTAGCATCTTTTTGTAATTTTGAATTAATTTTCTGTTTTTTGTCTGCCCTCTCTTTGGCTGGTATATAGCCCAAAATTTTATTAAACCCCGAAGATATTCGTATTTTGTATTTTTGTCAAGAAATAACCGGTTTTGATGAAATTAGTGTCTTTGAACGTAACTATTAATTTATTTCCAATTTAAATGTAATTTTTGTTTGCTTTATTAACTGCTTTAGCGGCGAAAGCTGCCACTTAATCAGTAGCCAATCTTGCTACTGGGCGCTCGATTGATTTGAAACAAAGCTGAAAGGGCTCCGAGGACAATAAAACTCATGATTGTTTGAGATTTTGTTTAAAAAAACTTGCTTTAAAAATGCACTGTGGTTTTTGCATCTGTTTGTTGCTTGTGTCCGGAAAGATATGTGTGAAATACCAGTGTGGTTTGATTGATTATCGGATCTCGTTACCTGAACAACCAGAGTATCTACAATTCATATTCTGCTTTTATAATTCTCAATTAACGTTAAAAATATTTTTGGCTTGTGTTATCGAGTTTTTCTGTTCGGAAAACTCGAAAACCTCTCAATTGACTAACAGAAAAATTCGATAACACAAGCCAAACATTGTTTTAACGTTGAGAATTATGAAAGCAGAGTTTGAATTGTAGATACTCTGGTTGTTCAGGTAACGAGAACCGATAATCAATCAGACCACATTGCCATTTCACAGATATCTATTCGGACAGAAGCAAGAAACAGACGCAAAAACCACAGTGAATTTTTAAAGCAAAATTTTTTAACAAAATGTCTAACATTGAGTGTTGTTGAGTGGTTTTTTCGAGTTTTCCATTCAATTCTCTGGATTGTAATTCAGGACTTTTCCTGCTTTGTTTTTTTCTTCGTTCAAGATTTTTTAACGACCATATGACGTCACAATCACTTAAATTTACGTTTTGTTTATTCGTTCATGCAGTTTAAACTGTATTGCGTGAGTGACGTCTTTTTTCATTCTTAGTGTAGAGTTTTTTCGTTAGCATTGTAAAGTTTTTGGTCACAAGTGACTTACCTCACTCAAAATTGACTTCCTCACTCTGAAATTGAAGGAATTTATGCCAAGTCTCTGTGTGTCAGTCCAATTGAAGATGGTTAAAGAGCAGCTAATAGAAGCAGCAATACGTTGTTCAATTTCTCGTATTACATCTCAGCATTCAATGAAACAAAGAAATGTCTTTTGGTGTTTTTTACTATCTTTGTGATACTGTAGATCTACAAAGCTAGTGCGGCTATTTTTGGCAATCTGCCAGCTATGTTTAGAATTTTCGCAGATGAAGATTTAATCAATTCGCATTCACGGCTTCGACGGGTAGAAGATTTGCAAATTTTCGACTTTTTGAATTTTTATTACGGGAAAATGTAATGGCCTGAATGGATTGAGTTTTATTGTGTGTTCAGCATGAACGATTTACTTAATTAAGTTGAGGAAAGGGAAAACTTTTCTTGACTCTTCTGATTTCTATTAAAGGTTCTGCAAATTTCCTCGATGATTCACTTAAAATGGAGGAATTAATAAGGCCTTGCACAACAGTTGAACTCTTTATATATGCTAAGCTGTATGCTGAGCGTAGCTATGTTGCGGTGTTCGTGTTTTTATTTTACAATTCAAAGAATGAAAGAATTGTATTTGTGTTCTGTCTTTTTCTTGTCAATTAAAAGTTAAATTGGAGTGGTAATTTAAGATGAGCGAAAATCGAGTAGTTGTAAGCCGTGACAAGTGCTTTTTAAAGTGACGTGACAGAATGAGGTTCAAACAGATTTTCGGGTTTTGAGGGCAATTTGAGTTCCGTTTTTCGTTTCAGTTTCTGTGCGAATATTTTTAAAAGGCAATACTAATGTTCTATTAATGCATTGTTGCACTTGTTTAAACCCATCAAAAGGCAACTAATTGTTTTCAAAAACTGACGATATTTGCCTTCAATAAATAAGTCATTTTTTGTTTTGCCTGTTTTTCTCGATCTGTCTGTTGTTTTGGAAATTAGTGTCATCAATTATAAGTTCCAGTTCGAGTTGCTCTTTTGGTGCATATTTAAATTAATTAACTGATTTTAGTTGAAATTAACGGTTTGAACAAGGTTGACACTAAATGTTTTCGAAAAAATATTAGCGATTTTTTTTGATATTTCTATCTCTTGTAATTCTTTTTTGTTTATTAATAGCCGCACAGCGATAGCTGGGGCTATTATTGGCCTTCTCTTGGTTTTTTTTTATTTCGTCGTCATGATTTTTGTTACGACCATATGACGTCACAGCCACTTTTTGTTCATTCGTTCATGCAATTTTAACTGAATTGCATGTGTGACGTCATTTTTCGCTCTTAGTGGAGCGAGATTTTTTGTTCATGCGCGTGATTAAATTTTTGGTCACACTTGACTTACCTCACTCACAAAAATGACTTCCTCACTTTGAAATTGACTTTTATTTAATTTAATTCAAAGAGATAAGGTCAAATGGGTGTGTTTCACTCTAAATGAAGGTTATTTGAGATCAGCTAATAGAGGCAGCAATAATTTATACAAGATTTTTAATCAAAATATAACAGATCAGCCTTCAGAGAAAAGACGAATTTTTTGGGTCTGTCCTTTTACTGTTTTTTGACTGCCGATCTACGAATCTATTGCGGCTATTTTCTGGCAATCTGCCAGCTATGTTTTTCATTCAATTAATAATAGCCGCCGTCGGCCTCTCTGCGGCTATCTTTTAGGCGCTCTTTTTTAAAATTCGCTTTACCTTTTGATCGTTTTTCGTTTTACATAAGTCACGATTTTCCCGCTTGACTTCTGACTTACTTCAATCACCATTTCAACTGAATAGAAATTAATTTAAATTCTTTCAATTAAGCAATGTAGGGAGTACGTTCAAAGTCAAAACAGCGAAATCAAAAGAATTTGGATAAAAAGTCATACTGCATTAGTATTATCAAAGGTCGTTAAAGCGATTGCTAGCTGGCATTAGTATTATGCTTAATAGCGTTCAGTTTAACAGCTGAATTAAGTTTAATTTTAGAATCTAACCGAATTTGCAGAATTTGCACACCCAATGAAAAAATCGAAAAAGATGGGAAAAATTCTCTTATTATACTATATATTTTTTTCTGTTTCAATCCCAATGTGCGTCAAGCGGGTCAATGCCGCTAATTTCCGGCTTTGTGTCGACTATGTTTCTCATTATGGACAGCTCTAAGTGGCTCTCTTATGATTCCCCTTTTGATCAATTTAATTTCTTTTTATATCAAAGAGTTTGTGCTACTTTGACACCTTGTTTTCAAAAAGTATTAGTTTTTTTGGATTTTCCCTTTTTGTGTAGTTTTTTTTCTGTTGTCAATTAATCTCATTATTGATGTGTTTCATTGGATTTTTAAAGACATCTGTTTTTTGAATTCAAAGCTATAGGTTTTGACAATTTTGACACTTGTTTTCGGAGCGTTTTGTAATAGTTTTTGTCCTATCGGCTAGTCTCATTAATGAAAGGGGCTCACTTGCTCTCCTTTTAGGCATAATTGTATCTATTTAACTGTTGGCGTTTATTGCCAATAATTCAATTGGCTTTGACATCATTTGCTTTGAACAAGTTTTGAACTTTGATTGTTGCCTGAATGTTGCTTTTTGCTGCGTGATGCCCCAACTGTTTTGATTAGAGTTGATATATTATTAACAGCCGCGTCATCAATTCTAGGCGGCTATTATAGCGCTCCTAAATAAATTTTTTTACTTCGTCTAACAGATTTTTGTTTCGTCTTACCGTGACTTGGAATTGACTTTTTCAATGACTTACCTCACTCAAAAAATGACTTCTGAGCTCACTTATGAAACTTTAAATTTTATGAACATTTACTTATTAAAGGTCAATTGTGTGCATCTAAGTAGTGCCAAACATATGCCCTAATTCTTGAATATTAAAGTCTTGAGTTTTTGATTTCGAATATTAATTTTGGGGGATCTTTTCCGTTTGTCCCCCCCCCCCCCAAATATTGCACGTGCATGACTGGTGGTCGATCTGTCTATTTTATTTCTATAGTTGTTTCAATTCATGTAACGCCACAATCGTCTATCGCGGCTATTTTCCGGCAATCTGCCGGCTATGTTTTCTATTGACTTTTGTAATTTATAATTCTGTTGACTTAAGAATTCGAGTTTTAGTTGCGTGTTTGATTGAATTTGATGCCACCATTTCTCAATGAGATCCGTAAAAATCTTTTAGACAAATACTTTTTCCTTTTATTTTGTCTGCAGTGGTTTTCTATCACTACTACTACATATTTTTGACCACTACATTTTGTGTGAAAATTTTTTATGTGGTTGACGTTGTTCTGAATAATGACTTTGTTAAAACTATTTTTCTAAAAGAAGTGAAATAAGTTTGCTTTTTTTCACTTTTTTAGTGTTAGGTTAATTTTCATGGACGTCTTAGTATTTGTTTTTTGGAGGCTATTCTTTTAAGGAAGCTGATATTTTTGCCTTCAGATGGGTCAATTCTGTTCATCAGGACTGGGCTTGTTATGCTTTTTTGATTAGTCGTCTGATGCTCTTTTCGTTTTACATTTGTTTACACTGCAAAGCTGAAAAATTGAAATTTTCTGATTGACCTACTCCTCTCAATTTTGCGCGAGCGACGGCATTTCTCACTCTCTCTAGCAAAAGCTCACTTACCTCACTCATTAAAACGACTTTTGCACTGAATTACTTTAATAAATTAGTTTAAGGTCAAAGGAACTCTTATCTGTAATAAATATCCCGAATAAAACGGCTTCTGCGGAGGGAATTTTAGGATGCCTTATTAATTTATCGCTGAATTTTTTTAAAATAGCTTTTTAGTTGGCGTCGATAACTTTTTTCGACTTATATCGGCCTCTGTTTCTATCTGTATTATACGGCGGGCAAGTCAATTTCGCAGCTATTTCGGCAGTCATCAAGTTTCTGAAATTTTATTCAAATTTTGTCTACAAAGCTCCGATGTTCCTTCAACGAATTTGGGCCGGGGTGTTAAGACGTATATAAAGACTTAGTGCGTTAAGTTATGAAAGTTCTTTTGCGTATACTGCTAACTGCTATTAGTATAAAGCTGATAACCCTCCATTGAAGAGGCCCAGGTCACCATATTTAATGAATCTTTTGAAACTCCGGGCTACATTAAAAGCTTTCCGACACTTCGAAAAATGTAAGTTTCCTTCAATCTGCAGGCTATGTTTCAAAGTTTTCTCAAAAGATGTAAATCTTCAATTTCAAAATATTTTAAATTACACTTTAAATACAAAACTATTTACAAGGAAGCTGCAAACTATTGAAATTTTAGACAAGTCATTGACTAATGGAGTAGGGGCCCAACATTTACCCCATTTCTACATTTTCCCGCATAATCATTTACGCTCAGTCGTCTTCAAATATCTTAAAACCAAGGTTGTTGATAATTTTTCTCGTAGCGCAAAAAAGTGGGAGTCATCGTTATAGTGTTGGAGATATCAGCTGAAAGGTCGGAATTTATCCACTTTTCGTTAACGTAAATTTCTTACCGTAAATTTTACACCAAATACTCTTGTATTGTCTTCAAATAAGCAGTTAGCAATTTTGTCCGTAAAAAAATAGTGTCTGTAAAAAAATAATGTTTTTCAATTACCGCCGTCAGCCTCTCAACGCCTATTATTTAGGGGCTCTCCTTTTTTTCAATTCGCTTTACCTTTTAATCACGTTTTTCGTTCTACATAAGTCACGACTTTCACGTTTGATTTCTGACTTACCTCACTCACTGTTTCAACTGAATGGATTTTAAATTCTTCCACGTATTGAATTACGCAATGTAGTGAATACTTTCAAAGTCAAAAGTGCAAAATCAAAAGATCAAAAGAAACAAGATAAACATATAAAGACCGGACATTAAGTCATAGTGCATTAATTTATCAAAGTTGATTAAAGCGATTGCTAGCTGGTTATAGTATTATGCTAGCTGGCGTTAGTAATAGCGTTCAGTTTAGAAGCTGAATTAAGTGTAATCTAAGAATCTTACCAAATATGCAAAATTTGCGCACCAAATAAAAAACGGGAATATGCGTATCTCTTTCTGTATTAGTTTTTTTAGCTGTTCTTTTTTTGCGTTCGTAAAGATGAATTTTTAAATTGAATTTTGTTAGAGGAATTGCTATTGGGAATGGTTACGACGTCTCTGTTAGTCCTGCTTTTTAAAGTGGCAATCTCTCTCTAACAGTACAACAATTACACGTTGATAATCCAGCAACCTATCAGCTATATTCTCGAATTTCTAAATTTTGAAAGCGTCGCAGTAAAAAAATTATAGATGGATTATTTTGTTCAATTTTGGCAGTTTCATTTTACTTGAGTTTGCTATGAATTTAATGTTGTAGATGGAGTGTGTCCTGAGATGACTAATGTGTCGGTCAATTCACTATCATCGCAGAGAGGCGCAGGAAAGTGGGTCAGTTCCAGACTGCAGTTCCAGAACGTAATTGTGGACCACTTGCTGGCCCAATCAGATCAGTTGTGGAAAGAGAAGCCATATCTACTTGAAGAGCTTCTTTGGCAACTGAGGAACACTGGAAATCTCTCTAAACTGGTCAAAGTCCTCACAAATCCAGAGTTAGTTGAGTTCTGCTTTCTCTTTTAGATGAGTTGTCTTTCAGAGATTTGATCATTGAATAAGCGGAACGTAAACTCTTCTAAAATCCGTATTTATTGTTCCGACCCCACGTAGTAGGTGCAACCATATGCTCAACTTTTTCTGTTCAGTGAATTTTGGCCGATCGATATATTTGAAGTAGAGATATGAGTGATATCGTTATAGAATTGTGTAGTTGTAGAATTGTAAATCAAAAAGAATTATTCAAAATTCGTTTTTTTTTCGAGGAGTTATCCAGTTTTGAAGCTTTCGTGAACATTCGCCATTTTACTGTAACTTTTTCAATTAGCGTAATTTTTGACCAATTTTAGATATTTTTGCAGAAGTATGTTAATATTGGCGACCTTATCATTTTTTTTGTAGCCGTTTGACCCAATATCGATTTTTTATTAGTCTCATTATGGTTTTTTACTACCAAAAGAGTTTGGTTTATATTGACAAACAATCTTTTTAAGAGCTTCACATTTGAACATGAATGAGATGTCACATTAATGTCAGCTCCCTGATGAAACAAGTAAATCTTTATGTGGTTTTAGTTTTCATTAAAAATATTTGACTTAGATTTGAGAGTTTAAAAAACAGTGGTCTTCTGATATTAGTCCGTATTCGTTTTTTGCTGTCTTCGTAATAGCTGCAAAGCGATAGCTCAGGCTATTGACGTCCTTTTGGGTTTTTAATAACCGCGTCAGCAATTCCAGGCGGCTGTTATTGCGGTCCCATTTTTTAAACTTCGTCTAACAGATTTTTGTTTTGTCTTACCCTGACTTCTTGGAATTGACTTTTTCAATGACTTCAGTGACTTCTACTGCTTTGCAGCTAAAATTTGTGTTCTGACTTCTTCTGCTTTGCTAAAATTTGTCATTTCTGCTTTTAGCTCAATTGCTTGACGTACAAAAATGACTTCTGACATCACCTAATGAACTTTAATTTTCATGAGCATTTACTAGTTAAAGATCAAAAGTGTGCATCCAAGTAGTGCCAAATGTGTATGCCCTAATTCTTGAGTATTAGAGTCTGGTCAATCTGTTTATCTTATTTCTTTAGTTGTTTCAACTCATGGAAGGCCACAAGCGTCTGTTTTGGCTATTTTCCAGCAATCTGCCGGCTATGTTTTGTTTCTTTGTCAAGATTTGATTACGCCCATATGAAGCACTATCTGCTTTTTGTTCATTTGTTCTTGCAGTTTTAACTTAAGTGCGTACGTGACGTCATTTCTCACTCTTAGTGGAGAGAGTTTTTGTTCATTCGCGTGATTAAGTTTTTGGTCACACCTCACTCTGAAAATGACTACCTTACTGAAATTAACTTTTCTTTACTTTAATTAAAAGAGATAAGGTCAAGTGTGTGCAGTTCACTCTAATTGAAGTGTATTTGAAGACTTCAATAAGTTAAACAGATTCTTAATCAAAACATAGCATCTCAGCGTTTAATAAAACGAAGTTTCTGTTTGGGTATGTTTCTTTAATTAGCTTTTTAAGACTGCAGATCTACGAAGCTATTGCAGCTATTTGCTGGCAATCTGCTAGCTATGTTTTTCATTTGGTTCAATTTTGTTCATTTGACTTTCTTATTTTGCAACATGACAACTTCTTTGTTTAATAAGTTCTTTCGATATGTAGATGGTTATCTTGACGAAAATCTTGACCAATCTGTCAGCTATGTTTTCTTATTCTCCGTAATAACAGTTCCCGTCACATTTCGAATGCAGTATTAGTGGCGTATGTTTTTAGAGCTCCGTATGCGAAAAATTAGGCCCTTTAGTAATTTTTTCAGTAATTAGGCCGTTTAGTAATTAAGCCGTTTCTAGTATTTTTTAAATTTTGCGTTAGTTTCTTTGTATTCACTTTGTGCAAAACGTTTGTTTTGCACTGTGTTGCTAATTGCAATTAAGAATATATGTTGTATGTTTGCAGTGTTCAATAACTGAAAAGTTTGACGTTCTTACTGATTATAAACTGCGATTATCTCCGTTAATATGATGTCAGTTATTTTCAGCTTTTTGTCCTTTTTGTCTTGCTGGTTTTTCTCAAATTGATTTTTTTGTCGATGAATAGTTTGAAATTGTTTAACATAATCTGCTTTATTTGGGTAACGTTAACATTATATTGCAAAAAAATCGTCCTGATTGGTTTGCCTCTTTGCATTCAATTTTGTCTCTGTTTTGTTCAATATTAAGGGCTGACGTTGCCGTAAAAATGCTGACAGTTTGGTTATTGGCTTTTCTTTCCTTTGGTCTTGAATTTGGGACCTTTGCTCGTATATTTTTCTATCTGTTGCCGTCCTCGATTTTAGTTCGACCATTGGATCATGCAGCAAGAAGTCAAAGGGATTCTTTCGCTGAACACTCTGGTGCTGAATTTGTGCTCATTTTATGCCGCATTATGTGTGCTTTTTTGGTCAATCAATTAATAATTTGTTTGAGTTCAGCAAATAAATCATATCTGAGAATGCAAAATCTCAAATAAAATAGGAGTTGACAATAATTATAAAGCGTAGTTTATTGAGAGCCTTAGTGTAAGAAGTTTAGTTTCAAAACTGAAGTGAAATGGAGTTCAGAATTTTTCGTGTTTTCGTTTGACAATTTTTATGTGTTTACTTGACCAAATCGTTGTTTTTTCTGCTTTGTTTTTTGATGTTAATTTCTTCTTTTCAACTAATTGTGAAATTTGTTACGGAGTTCAATGTTCGTTCATTCGTATAAAAGAAAATTACGAAACATGATCAAAGCACTCGTATCTTCAAGGCATTAATATGTGCCAAAGCCAAGAATGTGGACGAGTGGGGTCGCAACATTATGTGCAACCGCACATTACCGAGCTTCCTTTTTTTGCTTTTCTGTTCCTGGATGTATTGCTCCGGTAATCGTCACTCCATGACCATCTGATGCAAATAATGAAGCCCTATGTTGCACTCTGATGCACTATGTTTTAAATGCATCCTGTTATTTCGACAGACTTGAAGTATAATGACCAGGAGTGACTAAATTTTGCAGCTTGATAATAGAATTGGCGACATGACTTCATTTTAGAATTTTCACTGTGATCATGACGAGCGTGGACAAAATTGGTGCGCATTTACTCGATGATGTTCGCAACTACTGGAATAAAGCTTTAACTCCCACTTACGATCCGGGCAGAATTTTCCTCGAAATGGTGCACAATATGGAAATGCAATACTTGGGAGAGTCATCAGAAACGCCAACTCAGGTCACCAGTCAAATTGGAGGAACAGTGGTAAACTATGATGAACAGGCGGAAAACCAGGAGTCATATGTCGAGGATACTATTCACCCAACATATGGTAGATGGTTACTTTAAGCATATGTTTGAGAAATTGTGAAAATGAATGGTATTTCGTCTTTTGTTTCAGTCATTGGAAGCCTGGAGTCTAGCCCCGACAAGCGGCCCAAACCAGGTATTCTGTACAATCTTATTAATAACTGGTCGAAGTGTCTTCTATCACGATAGACGCAGCTACGTTAAAGTAGACATGTTTTAAGTCTTTGATTTCTAACAATAAAAAATAAGGGTCAAGAAGATATGGGATTGAACTGGAGTGTAGAACTTCAGAACCGTTTCTGTCATTTTAGATCACTTAGAAATGAAAGACAGCTCAGGTGGTATAGTGATAAACGTCGAAAACACAGCAGATTCATCAAATCAAGAGACAGTGGAAACAAGTTCGACAACTAAAGCTGTTTGTCATCCATCTAACTTCGAGAAACTGTCCGGAATTTTAACAAATGCTGCACAATTCCTACAGTTGCTCCAAAAGCACGCTGAAGCGGAGTCAATATACAAATTGGCTCTGAAACATCAGAGTTCCTTCACTGAATACAGCGCCGAAGAACATAGTCAGTTAAAGTATATCCAGTGTGTGTTGGCCATTGGAATTGCGTGTGCGAGGCAGAATGAGCCGAGCAAGCTGAAGGAGGCGGCTGATTGGCTCAGACAGGCATTGGAGACTGTGCAGTTATTGCTGATGGTCTGTATTGGAGAGACTATCGGGCCCGTACTCCAGGAGTACCAGGGTATGTCGAGTTGTACCCGAGTATTCGTAGTTTTTTACACCCCAATATGCCTTCGGTTTCAACTTTTGATAAGTATGCTATCCTAATAATGGAAGTAGCTCATTAATTTCACGAAGAAAACTCATTTCACGAATTAGCTTATTAATAGCCGCCCTCATCTTCTCAGCCGGCTATTATAGCGCTCCTAATTTTTTTGTTACAATTCAAAGAATTTGAATTCTATTGGGGCGCTGTCTTTTTTTTAAAGATCTGTTCACACATTTTCATGATTTTGGTCACGCCGAAACAGGAAATGCAGCGAAAAAGCGAGTGCTTTTGCTGCGTGAATATTTTTTGTTCTAATTTTCAAGTAGAGTGAGAAAACGGTGTTTGAACAAAAAATCGCATTCTCGCTAGTGGTTTTTTGTTCACATTCGGCAATTTCACTTTGATTTTTACTGGGTTTTTTCGATTTTTTGGATCGGATTTTATTCTAAATGGTTTTCCCAATCCGTTCGTAGTCCATTCTAGGCCCAGTTTTTTGTATGAACCAAATTTCCATTTCTCGCTAGTGCTTTTTTGTTCACATGCGGCATTTAGACTTTGATTTTCAGTTTTTTTTTTTAATTTTTTTATCTGATTTTTATACAAATTGTTTTCCCAATTCACTCATAGTCCATTCTAGGTCTAGTTGTTTGTTTGTTTAGTCAATGAAAATTCTTTGAATTGTAGATCAGGGCTTGTCCTGCTATGTTTTTTTACTTCGTCGAACAAAAAAATAACAAAAAATTGTTTTGCTTTACCGCATTTTACCGCCTTTTCAACATTTTGCGTGAAATCTTTTTGACTTCTCTAGGCTAGTTTCTCTCTTCTCTCATTCTGTTAAAAGTGATTTTGAACTCAGCAAAGTAATTCAAAATGAACAGAGTCAGTATAAAAAAATTGAAGTCAGAAATAGAAACGGTATAAACCCATAAAGCCCAATTTTAGATGCCCGCTATTTGAATGTCGTTCCTATAAGTCTTAGTTACCATCTCTAATGCTTACTGGTTTTGATAGTAGCCCCTGTAGCCTCTCTCTTAGAAACAGAAGTATGCTCAACTACAAAATGCCATCAAAATAAATCGGACTTAAAAAAATGTTCATGTGCTAAAATCTTTTTTTTTGGTCAATATCTTCTATTCTTTCAATCCCAATCATGCTTATTGGAATCAACGGCGGCTATTGTCCGGCAATCTGCCGGGTATGTTTTAGTTTTAGGAATTATGGCGAATTTCTCAAAATCTTCACTATTGATTTACTGAAACTTCGATATGACGCTTTAAATGACTTAACTAGCTTGCTCAGAGTTGAACTAAATTAAACATTGCTACTTTGAAACCATCGCGTCGGTTTTAAACTGCAAGTACTTTACTGCACCTTTAAATTTTGACGCCCATTGTATTCAAAGACAGCTATCAACCTGATCTATGTAAACTTTGAATTTGCTAACATTTATTAGCTTTTTATAGGTAAGATCACAGTGGAGCTGATTGGGATATCAATCAAGCAAGGGAACCTGGATGCTGCTAAGTCTCTTCTGGACAGCATTGAGAGTGAGGGTGTCTTGAAGGACACAGAGAGCACTTTTCTCAAAAAGTCGTTCTATAAAGCTGTCATATAGTGAGTAACTGTTGTTGAATTTCATTTCACGCTCCAATTGTATGAACGCTAAGGCTTCATTGCATGCCATTCCATGAGACACATTTAACATATGTGGAGTTATATCAACTGACAATATTACGATCGAACACCTTTTTGCTTCCTTGAAAAGGTAGCTGGAAGATTTCTCTTTTCAGCCATAAGAGATACATGTTTGACGAAAGCGGGCATGAATTCGAAGAAGTATTGCGTATGTACACGAACAGATACGGCCCCAATCATGAGAATTTAGCAGATGTTCTGATTGCGTTCGCTAATCTGCTGGCGGATAAGCAGAACTTTGATGGCTTTAACTACTTCACAGCTGAGGATTACTATCAGAGGGCACTGAAGCTAAAAGAAAGACACATGGGAGAGAACCACCTGGAAGTTGCCGAAGTCAAGGAGTTATTGGGTTAGTAGAGATGTTGCCAGGCTAATTTAAATTCCGAAAGAGGGTATCTGAGCATGCGTGCTTAATTTTTAATAGCTCAAGCGAAGTTTGCAACAGTTTATCTTATCCTAGTACTGTTGGTCCTCTTATTAATAGCCGCAAAGCGATAGCGGGGGGCTATTATTGGACTTCTTTTGGTTTTTAAAATTAAAAGAATTTGAATTGTATTGGGGTGCTGTATTGCAACACGAAGCTATACATTTAAATGGCTTTCTTGAAGAGCTCGGTCAGGCTGTGCAGCGGCCATTAGTTATAAGCGTTGACAACCAAGCTTGTATTGCGCTCAGCAAACACTCAATGCACCATAATAATACCAAGCACTATGCTCTCAAAATACATTATCTACAAGATTTATGTGAAAAAGGAAAGATTCAGCTTAGGTACTTATCCACTGACAATATGTCAGCAGATTTGCTGACTAAGGCTTTAGGCAAGCTAAACACCCGCAGATTTGCAGATGATATTATGAACGGCAAAATTAAACCAAAAAAGTTTTGAACCAAATTCATCTTTTAATCATGATTTTGGATGATTAATTACTCTCTAACGAAGTTAGTATCAATTATATTAGTCCTGTCGGTCTTTTTTTAATGCAATTTTTCGCTTGACCGATTTTTCGTCTGACGCTTTTTCACTTTTCGTCCTCAAAAATGGGATAAGCAGGTAGCGCCCAGCGGGCATTAAGTGCTCTTAGAGCCTTTCAGCTCCCTTTCAGCTCAAACTGTTGAGACTTATACTTATGGTAAGGGCGGTTCTTAGAAGTTGAAGACCCCCACCCACTATTGCACCCCCCCCCCCCCCCCCCCCCCTCCGTTTCTAGCTACTGACGACCAACCGCTAGCTAAATAAAAATACAACTTTTGAACAACTTTTTTTTAGTTTTTGAACAACTTTTTTTTAGTTTTTGAAATTTTTTATTTTTGTTAGCCCTAGGTTTCAAGGAAACTCCTCAGGGTTATAACAATAGGTTACTGCATAGTTTCTAGTGGTAATGGGATGGTTTCAACATTTTAACATCACAAATTTTAGCATTTTTTTGATAAAACGTTCAATTTTTTTCAATTTTTTGACATTTTTCCTTTCCGATCTTTCCACACCCAGGGTCCAGAAAGTCTCCTAAGGGGTTGGATAATAGGTTACTGAGAAATTTTTGTTGGCCATGGAATAGTGTTTCAACTTTTAAATGTCACAGATAGTATTTCTTGATTTTTTTCTTACAAAACTTGCGTTTTTTCAAGTTGAAATTTTTATCAGCCTCATCAGCCCAGGAACCTCCTACAGGTTTTGACAATAGGTTCTTGTTTAAATTCTCGATGTAATGGAATTTCTTGCAAGATTTTAACATCTCGAATTTTAGCAATTTTTTGACAATTTTTTCCATTTTTTTCCGTTTTTTTGACATTTATAGTCATTATTCAGGTTTTTTGAGCCTCAAGGGTCAGAAAACCTCCGTAAGGGTATTATAATAAGTTACTTGAAAGTTTTTGTTGGTCATGGGTTGAATTTCAACTTTTTAATATCACAAGTTGTTGCAATTTTTTTTCAAAAGTTTTTTAATTTTTTATGTTTTGAAGGTTTGTCATTGTATAGTTTTCTCTAGCCTCAAGAACCACGGAAAATCGTCTAGGGTTTGATAATATCTTACTGCATAGTTTCTAGATGTAATGGAATGTTCTTCATAATTCTAATTTCACGAATTAAAGCACTTCATGTTTTTGCAAAGTTTTTGAATTTTTTCCGGTGCCAGGGGCCCTGGGACCTCCTCCAAGGTTTGAAAGTAAGCTGCTGCATAATTTCTAGAGTTAATGGAATGCTGATCAATAATCAGGCTTCAACCGGGGATGATGGAGTCTCTCGAGACAATAAAATGGTTCTTAAGATTTTAATATCTTGAATTTTACCAAGATTTTAAAATTTGTATTTGTGTTCAAAATTTTTCAAAATTTTTTTGTCCCTTTCTGAGTTTAACAACCACTACTGGCCAAAGAACATTTTTATGTCTTGGAGATTGTTTAATTGACAGAACGTCAGAGACAAAAAATGTTTTTGAACATTTTTTGCACTGCTAAATCTTGAAACTTTTCTAAATTTTGCACTTTTCTTTTTCTTGTATGTGATTTAATTACTAACAAGGCTAGAGAACTACAAGTTGCAGTGTCTACTCTCACCATGGAATATATTCCTCACTCTTTCTCTCACTGTCGGTTGGGGTTTCTTTCCTTCTCGTTAACGTTTTATCCCTCCCTCTCTCTCATTCTAACTATCTCTCTCTCTCTCTCTTTTATTGATGCCCCACTTCAGCTGGTGTTATGTGGCGTAATGTCATCATTTATGATCCTCATTAAAATTGAGTTATAGTAGAAACGTTTTTTCATAGATCACTGAACAGGCACTTTGGGTCGAAAGCAATTTGTAGCAAATATATTAATACTGTTCATCTCTTCTATGCAATTTTTCGCTTGGCCGATTTTTGTCTCACCCATTTGACTTTCGTCTTCAGAAACGGGATAAAGACAGTTTGCATAAACTTCTCTTAGAGCCATTCAGCCCACTAGTAAGTCTTCAAGTATGTGATTAACAGAAACTTTTTTGGAGACTCATACTTAAGGTGTGAATTGCGGTTCTTAGAATTTGATCCCCCACCCCCACCCACCCACCGCCCCACATCAGTCCCCGCTTTTGCAATCCACGTTTGCACCCCCGCTGCGCTCACCTTACGCCCTTTCAATTAATCTAAATCTAGCCTCAATAAACCGTGGCTAGCTACTGACGAAGCCAACCGCTCGCCAGTCGTTTGAGAGCACTTCGCCCGACGTTAGTCGGTTATGTTATTAATTATTGACCTCTAGCTCTGATAACATAAACGACTAACGTCGGACGAATTGCTCTCAAACGACCGTCGAGAGGTTGGCTGCGTCAGTAGCTAGCCACGGTTTATTGAGCTAGATTTAGATTAATTGAAAGGGCGAAAGGTGAGCGCAGCAGGGGTGCAAAAGTGGATTGAGGGGACTGATGTAGGGCAGTGGGTGGGTATGGGTGTGGAATCAATTTCTAAAAATCGCACTTCACACCTTAAGTGTAAGTCTCAAGAACAGTTTCTGTCAATCACATACTTGAAGACTAACTAGTGGGCTGAATTGGTTTAAGAGAAGTTTTTGCAAACCGGGCTTTATCCCGTTTCTGAAGACGAAAGTCAAATGGGTCAGAGGAAAAATCGGCCAAGCGAAAAATTGCATAGAAGAGACAAAAAGGATTAAAATATTTGATGCTAATTGCTTCCGAAAGAATTAACAAAGATTTTCTAAAAAGTGCCTGTTCAGTGATTTATGATAAAAACATTTCTACTATAACTCAATTTTAATGAGGATCAGAGATGATGACATTACGCAACCTAACAGCAGCTGAAGTGCGAAATGAACAAGAGAGAGAGAGAAAACGCAATTCCAACCCCAATGAAGCACGAAAAAGATTTATTAAATGAAAGCATATGTTCAGAAGTTTCACGGAGTCTTCTAATTTGGAGCGTCGTTTGATTGGGATTATATATTTTGCTGAATTCAGCATTCACAGTAAAAAAATTTAAGCATAGTACTACAATCAAGTTGCATTTGCTGAATAAAATCCTAAAAATGACTCCACAATTAATTGAACCGGCTCAATCGGTTTTGTCAAAGGTTATGGTGCCAAATACTAGCGAAGTGCAACATATAGTGAGAATGATTTGCGTTTCTGATCAGCAACTTATCTTGATGAGGTTTCTATGTGTTATGTATCAACAATGTAAGCAGACTGGTCGTAAACTTTACCGCACAAAATTACCTCAAAACTTGTTGGCAATGATCAAATCAGAGCTAAAGGTCAGTAATTAGTTTGTTCATTACCAACAAGTTTTGAGGTAATTTTGTGCAGTAAAGTTCATGCCCACTTTGCTTACATTGTTGATACATAACGAATATAAACCTCATCAAGATAAGTTGCTGATCAGAAACCAAATCATTCTCATTAAATGTTGCACTTCGCTAGTACTTGGCACCATAACCTTTTGCAAAACCGATTGAGCCGGTTCATTTAATTGTAGAGTCTTTATTTAGGGTTTTATTAAGAAAATGCAACTTGATTGTAGTGCTATGCTTGAAATTTTTTACTTTGAATACTGAATTCAGCAAAAATATATAATACCAATAAAACGACGCTCCAATTTAGAAGACTCAGTGAAACTTCTGAGCATATGCTTTCATTTAATGAATCTTTTTCGTGCTTCATTACGAGTGGAATTGCGTTTTCTTTGTTTTGGTAGTCGCTCTCATCTTCTCAGAAGGCTATTTTTGCGATTTTATTTTTTCATCCTAATTCTTGGATTGTATTGGTGCTCTGTTTTTTTCACACAAGATAATTTCCCACATTTTTCCATGACTTTGTTTTTTTCAAAATGGAATAACTAGGTGACGCCCAGTCGGCTTTAATTTTCATTAGAGGCCCATAGCTGGTTGTATTAGCCTTTCATGTGCTAAGAGAGGTGCAGTTGCTTGGAAGGCCCTAATTCAAGGGTAATTAATCTTTTTTCGGACAAAAATTTTGCAATTTTTTCACTTTATTTTTTGAGTTTTTTGTTTAACCAGTCTTAAATTGTCTTTCTTCAAAGTTTATAAAGCTATTTTGCAAGACAGTAATAATTCGTATGAACCTGTGCTATATGTTTTGATACTGCAAACATAAACACAAAATGATACTAATTTTTAAATTTTTAACAACTGTTTTTGTATTTTTTTTTTAGTTTTTCAGCCTCAGGGGGCAGGGACCCTCCTGTACAGTTTGATAATAGTTTACTTCATAGTTGGTAGTGGTCAATGGAATGGTTTTAACAGTTTAATATGGTAATTTTTATCGATTTTTCGATAAAAATCGACTTTTCAAATTGTCCAGAACTTGTTGTGTTCCGAGTTTCTCGATCTTTATAGGCCAGTGCAGCTTTTTTAGGCTTGAAATTGGGTTACTGGATAGTGTTTGGAGACATTGAAATGGTTCTGGATATATTAAAGTACAACCAATTCTAGCGGCATTTCAATAAAATTTGCATTGAAAATCTTTGTCATTTTTTGAGTTTGTCAATCTTAAGGGACACTGAAGTTTATTTAGTAGCCGCCGTCAGCCTCTCAACGGATATCATATAGATGCTCTCCTTTTTAAATTGGCTCTACTAGTTGATCAGATTTTTCCGTTTTACCTAAGTCACGACTCTCACATTTGACTTCTGACTTACTTCAATCATTGTTTCAACTGAATGCGTTTTTAATTCTTGCACTCGTTCATTTAACGCAATATGAGTACTGTCAAATTCAGAGTATCAAAATCAAAAGAGAAGGGATAAAGCGATTAAATCAGGTCAGTTTTGCTGGCTGATTTTGGTATTAAGCTTATTAGCTTTCAGTTTAGAAGCTGAATTAAATATGGTTTTAGAATCCAACTGAAACTGCACGCCAAATTAGAACAATTTTTGACACTGAAAAAAAAGTCAATTTGTCTGTACTTTCTTCTTTTTCCTGTTTCAATCTCGATGCTCATCAAGCGAGTCAACGGCGGCTTTTTTCCTGCAATCTGGCGGCTATGTTTAGGTTATGCAGATGCTTTATTAAATTGTTGGTTGTGAGCATATCGCAGTGCAAAATTTAGCATCTTTTGATATATTTTTTTAAAAATTGTCTGTCATGTTTCACGAATTTTTCAGTTTTTAGTGGCGAATAAACCCTTTCAAGACCTCTGAATGGGTTAATGGGTATAATAATCTGGATCAAATTTGGCCTTCAGTCTTCAGATTGTGAGCAATGATTATTTTCGTTTGATTTTTTCTCAACTTTCAGTTAATCTGCTGGTCAGCTACAGTAAATATAAAGTTTTCATTCTTTTCTTTCGAGTTCATTAAACGACTTGTCCGGCTATGCTTTTTTACTTCATCGGACAAAAATTTATTTGCTTTACCTTAGCTCAAGGCTTGTTCCTCAGTTTGCATGAAGTCTTTTTGACTTCTCTAGGCTATTTTGAATCTTCGCTCATTCTAGTCAATGTTTCTAAACAGCAGTTGCTAAGCAAAACATTCTAATGTGAGCAGAATCGGTCTGAAAAAACTTTAGAGATAAACCCTTAATGCCAAATTTTAGAAGCACCCTACTTGAACTTTGGTCTTAAAAGTCTTCGTTACCATCTCTATTGCTTAATGGTTTTGATACAAAAACTGCATCTCTGCATTATGGAACAGGAAGATATCTAACTTCGAGATGAATTAGATATTCTTCGCAATTTAAAATGTTTTTGTACATCAATCAATTTTCCATTTCTTCTGTTCTGTCAATCTTAATTGGGGTAATGGAAATCAATGGCGACTGTTTTCCTTGAATCTGCCGGGTACGTTTATGTTTTAATTTTTAATTATAGCTGCGAAGCTGAGAGGAGCTATATTGCGGTGCTCTTGGTTTTTTGTTTCGTCGTCCGAGGCTCTTTTTTCGTTTTACATTTGTTCACACAGCAAAGCTGGAAAAGTAAGATTATCTGATTGACTTCTTGCTCTCATCAACTCTCAAAACGTCATTTCTCACTCACTTTAGCAAAAAATTTTGAGGGCATTTGCGTGAGTAGGTTTTTTTTATACGTGACTTACCTCACTCAATAAAATGACTTACTTTAAAGTTTAGTTTAGAGCTTAGTTTGAATAGTTGGAGTCAAAGGAACTTATATTTGTAATAAAGGTCAATGATAAAAAGTCTTCTGCGGAATTAATTTTAAAGCTTTATCGTTTATTTGCTGTATAGATTTTTGAGCGGCGTCGATTACTTTTTTCAACTTGTATCTGCATGATTCTATCTCTATCATACGACACGCAAGTCTATTTCGTTAGCAGCTATTCAGGCAATCTGCTGGCTGTTTTGATGTTTTATTAATTGCTCTCGAACGAAGGTTGTGAAGCAAGTATTGTTAACTTGTTGGTCTTTTATGCAAAATTTTTTATTCACCGTTTTTGAGCTTTTGCTGCAGAACTTTCTTTGACTTCTTGGGTGTCTTTTTCATTGTCTTCATTTTTGAGTAGTCTAATTGCTCTCGTTCTCATCTAAAGTGTGCGGCTAAAATCGAATGTTAGCGGGATGAAATCAAAGACACTGTAGTTGAGTGGTAAAGATGTCAGACTGCCAGATGTCAGACTAGGAGTTCAGAAGTTCGGAACCCCCTGTTGAGACGTTTTTTGCACCAATAAAACATTTTGAAGCTACACCCCTCTAAATTGCATTGCCCCGGCCTGTCGTTCGAGAGCAATTCTTCTGACGGTTGTCGGTTTTTGTTTTTGTATGATTTAGTTTTTGTGGAATATTACATCTCTCGAAAATATTACATCTCGTCTGTTGTGCTTTTTTCCACCCTTGCACTGGCAGTGCATCTCATATCTCCAATTGTGCTTTTAGCTGAATTTGTCATTGAAATTAAAAGAATTAAATTTACTGTTTTTATAGCTGCGAAGCTGTAAGTTGAGCGTAGTTATTTTGCAATGCGCCTTGTTTTTACGACTTGAAGAGGAGTATGGGTATTCTAGAGGTTCTTTTTAGCTGAAGATTGTTCATAACCTGCACACTTTTAGAGTTTTGTTTTTAAACATGGATTTCTGTTTAAGAACATTGACTTCTGTTTTCGAACACTGAACTTTAATAGTAGCTTAATTTGTAATGTATAATAGTTTGGAACTGATGGTAATATTCGAAGGGAAAAGGTCTTTTTGAGGTAATTTTGGTCCCATATAAGTCCCCCATAGCTATCTAAGCTACATACCAACAAGCTACCCTCCCCCACCCACCTATCCTTTACCCATTTACCCACCTACCCCTATAGCTATCCCCCACCTACCCCTATACCTAACCCCCCACCTAATGCTCACCAACTAGCTACCCCCATACCTACCTTACCCTTACCCCCCCCCCCCCCCACAGCAACCTACCCCTTCAACTACTTAACCCACCCCACCCGACCCCTACACCTAACTAAACCCCATCTACCTACCCCTAACCCCCCACCAATTTACTCCACTCCCAACTACCTTAGCCGCCCCACTTGCTACCTACCCGCACCCCAGCTCCCACCCGCGCCTTGTGCTCCCCCTACACCCGAAAACCACCTAGCCACAGCCCACAGTCTCCCACGCCCCCACAGCTTCCCGTGTTCTTAACCAAAACGTTGTTTCTAACTGTTTATTGCTTTGTTCTTGTTTCTTTTCGATATTTTTAAAATTGGTTAGGTTTTTTGATAGAAGTGCATTTAGATGAGTTTTTTTGCAAGGCTCTTCGAGTCGTTTCCCTTATTTTACGGAGCGCATTCAGAAATTATGTCTGTTGCTAAAACAAAGTCGATTGTAAAAAAAACGGTAACAAGGGCCTAACAGCTGAATGGTTGATGCTGATTCTTACACCGGAGATTTGGGTTCGAACCATTCCATTGTGAAAACATTTTGCACCCAAAATTTTCGCAATAATAGAAATAAGTTTTCGAAATAAGTTTTTAAAGTAGCTGCGATAACTTTTTCCAGCTCATTTTTGTATCTGCTTCTATTTGTATTTTACGTCACGCAAGTCTATTTCTCAGCTATTTCGGCAGTCTGCCGGCTATGTTGTGTTGAATTTTGATAATGCGATGTTTACATGGCAGAACTGACTCTTGCCAACGATAATTTTTCATACTTGAATTGATTTGCAAGTAATTTATTAATAGCCGGCCCTCATCTTCTCAGCCGGCTATTATAGGGCTCGTAATTTTTTTACTTCGTAGAAAAAAAAATGTTTCGCTCTACCTCATTTTGCCGCTTTTTCCGACATTTTGAGTGAAATCTTTTTGACTTCTCTAGGCTAGTTTCTCTCTTCTCTCATTCTGCTAAAAAATGATTTTAAACATCAGTTGCTCAGGAAAGCAATTCAAAATGAACAGAGTCACTATGAAAAATTGAAGTCAGAAATAGAAACGGGATAAACCCATAAAGCCCAATTTTTAATGCCCGATATTTGAACGTCGTTCCTATAAGTCTAAGTTACCATCTCTAATGCTTATTAATAGCCGCGTCCTCAATTCTAGGCGGCTATTCTAGGTCTAGTTTTTCGGTTTAGTCAATGAAAATTCTTTGAAATGTACGTCAGGACGTGTCCTGCTATGTTTTTTTAATTCGTCCAACATATTTTTGTTTCGTTTTACCGTGACTTCTTGGAATTGACTTTTTCAATGACTTACCTCACTCAAAAAAATGACTTCTGAGCTCATTTATGAAACTTTAAATTTTATGAACATTTACTTATTAAAGGTCAATAGTGTGCATCTAAGTGGTTCTAAGTGGTGCCAAACATATGCCCTAATTCTTGAATATTAGAGTGTTGAGTTTTTGATTTCGAATATTAATTTTGGGATCGTTTCCGTTTGTGCCCCCCCCCAAATATTTCACGTGCATCTGGGGGGTGCAAATAATATGCGCCCACTAAGCTGAGGGGCACAAACGGAAAAGATCGCAATTTTGAAAAGCCCTATTAGGGCTTTCTCCTTATAGAGCTTATGTGTCTCATAAAAATGACAGTCCGAAGCTAACCCAAAAAGTCTAGTGGTCTAATAAAGGACTGGTGGTCGATCTGTCTATTTTATTTCTATAGTTGTTTCAATTCATGTAACGCCACAACCGTCTATCGCGGCTATTTTCCGGCAATCTGCCGGCTATGTTTGGTATTGATAGTAGCCCCTGTAGCCTCTCTCTGAGAAACAGAAGTGTGTTCAACTACGAAATGCCATCAAAATAATTCAGACTTAAAAATGTTTTTGTACAAATATCTTTTTTTGTCAATATCTTATACTCTTTCAATCGCAATCATGCTTATTGGAATCAACGGTGGCTATTTTCCGGCAATGTGCCGGGTATGTTTCTCTATTGATCGGTAATTTTTCATTTGCTCAATTCCAAAAATTTATTGGAGGCAGTTTGCTTCTGTCAAAAAGTAGTTCCAAGGTGAGACGAAAGTAGTCGAATCACGATTTAAAACAATTGAGTAGGAATTAACGAACTCAGTACTTCAATCATTCCGTTTTTCGCTCGATTTCTCCATTGTAGCTTTCGCAACTCAGGATAGAATATTAAGTCCACCATTTGATTTCAAATCTACTGTTTTGTGGCAGTTGTTCTAAACTTTTCTGCTACCGTTTTGCATTATTTTGAGATATCCTCTGTTGAATCAACGCTATCAACATCAGCATTAATGGATGTAATGATTTACGAATCCATGTGCTGAAATTAGTTTTCAAGTTTTGTCAAATTCCCAAAAACCACGGCGCATGAGTGCCTATCAGAATGAGAGAATCAAGAAAAGTGAGATGGCTTCTATGAATAGTAACTTGTTTGCGGGATTGCGCTTTATAATAAACTTGATTGAAATATTTTAAAATTTATTTTGTTTTAGCTCGACACATGTTAACGAATCAGAAACTCAACTCTTCTCAATTCGACGCATATCAGCATCTGTTGGATGCGATTGATATCCGGATGATCGTTTTGGGACCCGAACAACAACACACAGGTTAGATTATGATGTTGAAATTGGCATTGAAGCGTAATTCAGGTTTACCAGAAACCGTCACTGTTCTCTGTTTGTATCATATCCATTACTTGATATGAAATCCAAGTTCTTCTACGTTTAATGAGCATTGTGATAGCTGCAAATTGAGGGTAACTTAATTGGGTTGTTCTTGCTTTTGTTTTTGCTTTGTCGTCTTTTCTGACGCTCATTTTTCGTTATAGATTTTATCATTCGGCAAAGTTTAAAAAATTAATTTTGTGATGAGATTTTTGCGTGGTTTGTAAATGACTCTCGACATTTGATTACTCGAGTTACTAGTTACTCCAAAACCCTTGGAGGCATTAAGGATTAATATTATATCGAAAGCTGGTGTTTAATTGCTCTCAAGCAAAGTTAATTGCTCTCAACAAAAGTTAATTGCTCTCAAACAAAGTAATTATGTTAGTCTTGTGGTCTTTTTTAATGCCATTTTTCGCTGGACCGATTTTTCGTCTGACCCATCTGACTTTTCGTCCTCATAGAAATGGATAAACAGGTAGCGCCCAGAAGGTATTAAGTATGCAACTAACAGAAACTGTTTGGGAGACGTATACTCATGGTGTGAAGGGGAGTTTGTTTTATGTTTTATCCTATAAAATATTTAATGTTTTGTCGGCTTTTTAAAAAAAAAGCGATTTTCTTTTGGTATTAAAAAAATTATTTGATTTTTTTAGACCAATACTTTTCTTTTCTACTTCTTTGGTACTAGACTCTTATTTGTAAATTTTTTCTGGTTGCAGATCGCAGAACCGTTCGGGCTGAATGCTCAATTCTCGATTACATGATTTTTGCGATGATAATAAACGGCTGAGCTCTAAAAACGCCAATCTTTGGTCTTTTCTTTATCGGGCCCTGCAACCAGCTTAATGTGCGTATTTTTTGTGCCTCCAGGCGCTTTTTCTAAGTTTTTCATAGAAATATATGCAATCGGGAAAACTTTCCTGATTGCAAACTCCAGAACCGTTCGGGCCGAATGCTCAATTTTCGATTACTTGATTTTTGCGATGATAATTTCAAATTTTCTATAATAAACGGGTGAGCTCTAAAAATGACAATGTTTGGTCTTTTCTGTATTGGGCCCTGCGCCCAGCGTAATTTGCGTATTTTATGCCCCCATGCGCTTGTTCTATTTTTTGCAAAGTAATATGCTCTATAACAACGCATAATTGTTGCAGGGGGACATAATATTTCCAACTTGCACCTGCCTATGAAGGCTCTGCAAGCGCATGTTTAAAAACCTCATTAAACAGCATAGTTAAGAGAAGACGTCGACCACTTCTAAGAGGTCAGTGACATGAAAACAGAAAAAAATATTATCGTCTTGTAGTCTTTTCATGCGTCGTTTTGCCTGACTGGTCTTTTCTAACGCTCATTTTTCGGTATAGATTTTTCACTCGGCAAAGATTAAAAAATTGATATTGTGATGAGATTTTTGCGTGGTTTGTAAATGAATCTCGACATTTGATTACTCGAGTTAATAGTAAGTCCAAAACCATTCGAGGCATTAAGGATTAGTATTATACCGACAATCTTTGGTCTTTTCTTTATCGGGCCCCGCAACCAGCTTAATGTGCGTATTTTTTGTGCCCCCAGGCGCTTGTTCTAATTTTTACATAGTAATATATGCAATCGGGAAAACTTTGCTGATTGCAAATTGCAGAACCGTTCGGGCCGAATGCTCAATTCTCGGTTACTTGATTTGCGATGATAATTTTAAATTTTCTATTATAAACGGGTGAGCTCTAAAAACGACAATGTTTGGTCTTTTCTCTATTGGGCCCTAAACCCAGCGTAATTTGCGTATTTTATGCCCACAGGTGCCTGTTCGATTTTTTGCATAGTAATATGCTCTATGACAAAGCATAATTGTTACATGATTTTTGAGAACTGCTTTTCAGTAGACAATTTCATGGTTTGAATTGCGGTTCTTAGTCTTCTAATTCATCAACCCTTCTAATTCGTCCCCCGACACCCTGTAAAAACTCCTCCAAACTAACGGTTTGGACCCCCATTTTGTCCGGCTCTCCAACCCCCCCCCCCGCTCGGCCATTGCTTGAACACACCCCCCCCCCCCACTCCACTCATAACCCATGTTGCTAGCATCTCTAATTTCCGGCTGGCTACTCCTGAAGACAATCGCTCGCCGCTTGAGAGCAATTTTCGCGGCTCTAGTTGTTTGTTTGTATTTTGAGTTTTTGTTTGTTTATTGGTTATTTTAGTCTCGTCCATCTTCCATTCTCTTTCTTCGGACGCTTTTTCTCCAATGTTTCATTACCTATGATTTTTGTCTTTTTAGTTTTTGTCTCTCTTTTCATGTTCTCTTTCTTCCCCTTCTTCATTATTTGTTGAATGTTTTAAAAAAAGATACGAATAGGGAAAACAATGGGTAAAAAAACAAGAAAAAATATACAGATAATAAAGGCAGAGATTAAATTTTGGCTGGAAAAAGAAAATTGAAAGTTTGAGATTCCCTCATACACATAAAAATGAGTGGAACAAAGAGAGAATTCTCAACCTCTTTCTATGTTTTCCGGTTTTATGTTCCTATATATTTTTCCCCCTGTGTTTTCTATTTGATCCATTTCTTCCTGATTTTTGCTCACTCATTTCAATTTTTTGCTCTTTTTTTATCGGTTTAACACATCTTTGTCTTTTGTTTCAATTTTTTTGCTGTGTTTCAATGGTCGGTCATCTTTTCCATCTCTTTCTTTGTGGTTACTTTTTCTTTTCGTATTTTCACTATCGTTCCGAACTTTTTTCAATCCATTAGCGCAAAAGAACGGGTTTGAAGGTCTCAGATTGAGGTGCTAGAATGTTTTTTGCCTTCTGAATCTCTAGTTGGTGTTATTTGCTCACATGATTAACATCTTAGATGTGCATCAATTTAAAAGCATTTTTTGTTCTGCTTAAATGTAAACCAACATCGTTCTGCTTGTCTGAACTGTTTACCTTAATGTTATTGCGCGCTTGCTTGTATCAATTAAAACCATTCGTGTCTTCCATAAAAGGTGTAAACACACCTTTTGAGGGGGTGTCTTGTAACAAAATATACCCTCTCTTAAAATCTACTCCAGAGGTCACTCCAAAAACCCTCGAGAGCTTTGAAGTTTAATAATATATCGAAAGCCGGTGTTTTATTGCTCTCAAACAGTTTGTAGTAATTATACAAAGTCCTGTTTTTCTAATACGATTTTTCGCCTGGCCGATTTTACCTGTGACCCATTTGACTTTTCGCCATTGAAAACTGGATGAGCAGGAAACGCCCAGAGGTCATTAAGTATGCAACTAACAGAAACTGTTTGGGAGACTCATACTCATGGTGTGAAGGGCGGTTTTTAGAGTTTCATCTATGTTTTGTCCTATAAGTTCTGTAATGTTTTGTCGGCTTTTTCGAAAAAGCAATATTTTTTGGTATTGAAAGAATTACTTGATTTTTTAAGACCAATAGTTTTCTTGTCTGCTTCTTTGGTACTAGACTCTTAATTGGAAAACTTTCCTGATTGCAGATTGCAGAACCGTTCGGGCCGAACGCTCAGTTCTCGATTACTTATTTTTGCGATATTTTTAATTTTTATTTAATAAACGGTTGAGCTCTAAAAACGGGGATTTTTGGATCATGCTCTGCAACCAGGTTAATGTGCGTGTTTTTGATGCCCCAGGTGCTTGTTATTTTTTTGCCTAGTTATATGCGCTATAACAACGCATAATTGTTGCATGGGGGACATAATAGATCCAACTTGTGCCTGCCTAAGAAGGCCCTGGAAGCGCATCTTTGAAAACCTCATTAAGCAGCATGGACATCATTAAGACATCGACCACTTTTAAGAAGTTAGTGACTTGGAAACAGAAAAACCTTAGTCCTGTTGTCTTTTCCTGCGATGTTTTGCTTGACTTGTGTTTCGTCTGGCCTTTTTTAAATCGTTTTTTACCTTGAAAAAGGATTAAAAGGTTAAGATCGGAAGCGGCCGGAGAAGTTGCTGTGCAGCTTTTTAGAGACTTGCGCCTTTTGGGCTCTAATTATGCGTTTCTCCAAAACTGCTTTTGAGTACACAATTTCACGGTGTAGATTGCGGTTCTTAGTCTTAACAAAATCGACCCTTCTGATTCATCCCCCGATACCGCCGTCGAAATTCCTCCAAACTGACTATTTCAACCCCTCAATCGTCCAGCTCTCCAATGTGCCACCCCCAGCCGGCCATTGCTTGAACACATCCCCACTCCACTCATACCCCCTTTTGCTAGGATCCCTAATTTCTGAAGGCAATCGCTCGCCGGTCGTTTGAGAGCGATTTACCCGACTTTAGTTGTTTGTTTTTGTTTTTTGATTTTGTTTCTTTTTTCTCTAATCCATCTCTTGCATTCTTTTTCTTCTGACGTTTTTTTCAATATCTTATTGCGTATGATTATTTTTCAAAGTTTTTGTCTTTCTGCTCCAGCTTTCACTCCTTGTTTCTTTCTCTGTTCTTGTTCTCTTTCTTCCCCTCCTTCATATTTGTATAAAAAAGATGCGAATAGGGAAGATTTTGGGTTAACAAAGAGCAAGTAACATACGGAAAAAATAAAGGCAGAAATTAAAGTTTGAATGGAAAAAGAAAATTGAAAGTTTGAGATGCCTCATATACAGAAAAATGAGTGGAACAAAGAGAGAATTCTCAACCTCTTTCTATGTTTTCCGGTTTTATGTTCCTATATATTTTTCCCCCTGTGTTTTCTATTTGATCCATTTCTTCCTGATTTTTGCTCACTCATTTCAATTTTTTGCTCTTTTTTTATCGGTTTAACACATCTTTGTCTTTTGTTTCAATTTTTTTGCTGTGTTTCAATGGTCGGTCATCTTTTCCATCTTTCTTTGTGGCTACTTTTTCTTTTCGTATTTTCACTATCGTTCCGAACTTTTTTCAATCCATTAGCGCAAAAGAACGGGTTTGAAGGTCTCAGATTGAGGTGCTAGAATGTTTTTTGCCTTCTGAATCTCTAGTTGGTGTTATTTGCTCACATGATTAACATCTTAGATGTGCATCAATTTAAAAGCATTTTTTGTTCTGCTTAAATGTAAACCAACATCGTTCTGCTTGTCTGAACTGTTTACCTTAATGTTATTGCGCGCTTGCTTGTATCAATTAAAACCATTCGTGTCTTCCATAAAAGGTGTAAACACACCTTTTGAGGGGGTGTCTTGTAACAAAATATACCCTCTCTTAAAATCTACTCCAGAGGTCACTCCAAAAACCCTCGAGAGCTTTGAAGTTTAATAATATATCGAAAGCCGGTGTTTTATTGCTCTCAAACAGTTTGTAGTAATTATACAAAGTCCTGTTTTTCTAATACGATTTTTCGCCTGGCCGATTTTACCTGTGACCCATTTGACTTTTCGCCATTGAAAACTGGATGAGCAGGAAACGCCCAGAGGTCATTAAGTATGCAACTAACAGAAACTGTTTGGGAGACTCATACTCATGGTGTGAAGGGCGGTTTTTAGAGTTTCATCTATGTTTTGTCCTATAAGTTCTGTAATGTTTTGTCGGCTTTTTCGAAAAAGCAATATTTTTTGGTATTGAAAGAATTACTTGATTTTTTAAGACCAATAGTTTTCTTGTCTGCTTCTTTGGTACTAGACTCTTAATTGGAAAACTTTCCTGATTGCAGATTGCAGAACCGTTCAGGCCGAACGCTCAGTTCTCGATTACTTATTTTTGCGATATTTTTAATTTTTATTTAATAAACGGTTGAGCTCTAAAAACGGGGATTTTTGGATCATGCTCTGCAACCAGGTTAATGTGCGTGTTTTTGATGCCCCAGGTGCTTGTTATTTTTTTGCCTAGTTATATGCGCTATAACAACGCATAATTGTTGCATGGGGGACATAATAGATCCAACTTGTGCCTGCCTAAGAAGGCCCTGGAAGCGCATCTTTGAAAACCTCATTAAGCAGCATGGACATCATTAAGACATCGACCACTTTTAAGAAGTTAGTGACTTGGAAACAGAAAAACCTTAGTCCTGTTGTCTTTTCGTGCGATGTTTTGCTTGACTTGTGTCTCGTCTGGCCTTTTTTAAATCGTTTTTTACCTTGAAAAAGGATTAAAAGGTTAAGATCGGAAGCGGCCGGAGAAGTTGCTGTGCAGCTTTTTAGAGACTTGCGCCTTTTGGGCTCTAATTATGCGTTTCTCCAAAACTGCTTTTGAGTACACAATTTCACGGTGTAGATTGCGGTTCTTAGTCTTAACAAAATCGACCCTTCTGATTCATCCCCCGATACCGCCGTCGAAATTCCTCCAAACTGACTATTTCAACCCCTCAATCGTCCAGCTCTCCAATGTGCCACCCCCAGCCGGCCATTGCTTGAACACATCCCCACTCCACTCATACCCCCTTTTGCTAGGATCCCTAATTTCTGAAGGCAATCGCTCGCCGGTCGTTTGAGAGCGATTTACCCGACTTTAGTTGTTTGTTTTTGTTTTTTGATTTTGTTTCTTTTTTCTCTAATCCATCTCTTGCATTCTTTTTCTTCTGACGTTTTTTTCAATATCTTATTGCGTATGATTATTTTTCAAAGTTTTTGTCTTTCTGCTCCAGCTTTCACTCCTTGTTTTTTTCTCTGTTCTTGTTCTCTTTCTTCCCCTCCTTCATATTTGTATAAAAAAGATGCGAATAGGGAAGATTTTGGGTTAACAAAGAGCAAGTAACATACGGAAAACATAAAGGCAGAAATTAAAGTTTGAATGGAAAAAGAAAATTGAAAATTTGAGATTCCCTCATATACAGAAAAATGAGGGAAACGAAGAAAGAAATATCAATCTTTTTTCCGGTTTTTACGTTTTTTTGCGGCATTCTTTTTATGGTCCTCTATATTTTTCTTTTTCTCTGTTTTTCGTATCACTCATTTCTCTCTCTCTCTCTCTCTCTCTCTCTCTCTGTTGCTCTCTGTCTCTATTATTTCAATCGTGCTGTAGTATTTCAATCCGTTAGTACAAGAACGGGTTTGAAGGTCTCAGATTGAGGTACTAGATTTTTTTGCTTTTTGAATCTCTAGCTGGCGTTATTTGCTCACAAGGTTACCATCTCAGATGTGCATCAATTTGAAAGCAATTGTTTTTAAAAAAACCTTATTGAGCAGCATGTTTAAGCGAAGACATCGACACATTTTAAGAGGCCAATGAGATTTAAAAAAAAACTCAAGTCTCCGTCTTTTTGTGTGATTTTATTCCTCAAAAAACGGATTAAAGGGTGATCCTCAAAAAAGGGATCAAAAGTTAGATGGTTAATAGTATGTCAAAAGCCGGTGTTTCATTGCTCTCAAACAAATTTTAAAGTGATTTTATTAATCTTGTTTTTCAAAACGAATTTTCGTTTGAGCCATTTGACTTTTCGTCATCAAAAATTGGATAAACAGGAAGCGCTAAGAGGGCATTATGTATCCAACCAACGAAAATGGTTTCGGAGACGCATACTCATGGTGTGAAGGGCGCTTTTTAGAATTTGATCAATGTTTTGTCCCATAAGTTCTTTAATATGTTTTATTGGCTTATTCAAAAGCATTTTTTCTTTGGTATTGAATGAAATGTTTGGTTTTTTCAAACCAATGGGCTTCTTTTTTACTTCTTTGGTACTATACTCGTATTAAAAAAAATTCCTAACTACAGTTTGCTGAACCGTTTGGGCCAAACAATCAATTCTCAATTACATGACTTTCGCAATGATACTTTTAAATTTTGTTTGTTTAACGGATGAGCTCTATAAAAGACTTTTGGTCTCTAATGTGTCGGGACTTGAACCCAGTTTAATGTGCTTATTTTAATGTGCAGGCGCTTATTCTACTTTTTACCTAGTACTATGCTATATAACAACGCATAAATGTTGCATGGGGGACATAATAGATCCAACTTGTGCCTGCCTAAGAAGGCCCTGGAAGCGCATCTTTGAAAACCTCATTAAGCAGCATGGACATCATTAAGACATCGAACACTTTTAAGAAGTTAGTGACTTGAAAACGGAAAACCTTAGTCCTGTTGTCTTTTCGTGCGATGTTTTGCTTGACTGGTGTTTCATCTGGCCTTTTTTAATCGTTTTTTACCTTGAAAAGGGATTAAAAGGTTAAGACCGGAAGTGGCCGAAGAAGTTCTTGAGCAGCTGTGTTAGAGACTTGCGCCGTTTGGGCTCTAATTATGCGTTTCACCAAAACTGCTTTTGAGGACACAATTTCAGGGTGTGAATTGCGGTTGTTAGTCTTAAAGAAAATCGACGCTTCTAATTCATCCCCCGATACCGCCGTCCAAATTCCTCCAAACTGACAATTTGAACCCCCCAATCGTCCAGCTCTCCAATATGCCACCCCCGGCCGGCCATTGCTTGAACACATCCCCACTCCACTCATACCCCCTTTTGCTAGGATCCCTAATTTCTGAAGGCACTCGCTCGTCGGTAATTCGAGTGATTTGCCCGACTTTAGTTGGTTATATTGTTGTTTTTCGTGTTTGTTTTTTTATTTTTCTCTCTTCCATCTCTTGCATTCCATTTCTTCTGACGCTTTTTTCAATGTCTTTCTACATGATTTTAAAAACGTTTGTCTTTCTGCTCCAGCTTTCATTCTTTGTTTTTTCTCTGTTCTTGTTCCATTTCTTCCCCTCATTTATGATGTGTATATAAAAATGATACGAATAAGGAAAATTTTGGGTAAACAAAGATCAAGTAATATACGAAAAAAGAATAAAGTCAAACTAAATTTGAATGGAAAGAAGAGAAATAAAAGTTTGAGATTCCCTCACATACATAAAAATGAGGGTAACCGAGAGAGACTTCTCAACCTCTTTCTCTTTTTCCGGTTTTCAATTTTTTGTGCCAAATTTTTTGGGTACTATATATTTTTCTTTCCGCCTGTGTTTTCTATTTGATCCATTTCTTCCTGATTTTCGCTCATTCATCTCAATTTGTTGTTTCTGCTCTTTTTTCTATAGGTTTATCCCCTCTTTGTCTTTTGTTTCATTTTTTTGTTTTTCAATGGTCTGTCATTCTTTCAATCTTTGTGATTATTTTTTATCTTTGTTTTTCCCTGATTGCTCCTTTCTCTCTCTTTTCTCTGTCGCTCTCTGTCTGTAGGACTTCAATCGTTCGCACTTAAAACTGTTTTCAATCCGTCAGCACAGAAGAACTGGTTTGACGTCTCAGATTAAGGTACTAGATTGTTTCTTGGCTTTTTCAATCTCCAGCTGGCGTTATTTGCTCACAAGGTTACCATCTCAGATGTGCATCAGTTTGAAAGCAATTGTTTTTTTAAAAAAACGTTATTGAGCAGCATGTTTAAGGGAAGACATCGACACATTTTAAGAGGCCAGTTTGATTTAAAAAACTCAAGTCCCAGTCTTTTTGTGTGATTTTATTCCTAAAAAAGGGATTAAAGGTAATCCTCAAAAAAAGATCAAAAGTTAGAAGGTTAATAGTATTTCAAAAGCCGGTGTTTCATTGTTCTCCTTTTTTGTAGTGATATTTTTAATCCTGTTTTTTACACGAATTTTCGTGTGAGCCATTTGACCTTTTTTCATCAAAAATTGGATCAGCAGGAAGTGCTCAGAGGCCATTATATATGCAACCAACGGAAATTGTTTCGGAGACGCATACTTATGGTGTGAAGGGCGATTTTTAGAGTTTGATCTATGTTTTGTCCCATAAGTTCTTTAAAATGTTTTTTGGGCTGTTTCAAAAGCAATTTTCTTTTGGTATTGAATGAAATGTTTGATTTTTTTTAGACCAATAGGTTTCTTTTATAATTTTTTGGTACTATATTCTTATTTGGAAAATTTCCTAACTACAGTTTGCTGAACCGTTTGGGCCAAACAATCAATTCTCAATTACATGATTTTTGCAATGATAATTTTAAATTGTCTTTGTTTAACGGATGCGCTCTATAAAAGACAATCTTTTGGTTTCTAATGTGTCGGGGACCTGCACCCAGCTTAATGTGTATAGTTTAATGTGCAGGTGCTTGTTCTACTTTTTACATAGTACTATGCTATATCACAACGCATAATTGTTGAATGGGGGGCATAATAGATCCAACTAAAGCCCGCCTAAGGAGGCTCTGGAAGCGCATGTTTATTTACTTCATTAAGGAGCATGGTTAAGGGAAGACATCGACCAATTTTAAGAGGTCAGTGACATGAAAACAAAATAAAGTTTTCGTCCTGTTATCTTTTCGTTGCCTGACTGGTTTTTCGTCTGGCCTTTTTTTGTCTTTTTACCTGAACAGGGGTTGAAAAGGTTAAGCCCGGAAGTGGCCGAAGAAGTTGCCTAGCAGCTGTCTTAGAGACTTGCGCCTTTTGGGCTCTAATTATGCGTTTCACCAAAACTGCTTATAAGGACACAATTTCAGGGTGTGAATTGCGGTTGTTAGTCTTAGAAAAATCGACGCCTTTAATTCATCCCCCGATACCGCCGGCCAAATTCCTCCAAACGGACAATTAAACCCCCATATCGTCCAGTTCTCCAATTAGCCATCCCATGGCCGGCCACCTCTTGAACACACCGCCCACTCCACTCCAACCCTCTATTGCTAGCATCTCTATTTTCCGGCTGGCTACTCCTGAAGCCAATCGCTCACCGCTTGAGAGCAATTTGCCTTGTTTTAGATGTGTTTGTTTTTTGAGTTCTTGCTTGTTCATTGGATTTTTTTGTCGTCCATCTCTTCCATTCTTTCTTCTGACGCTTTTTTTCTCCGCTCATACCCACTATTGCTAGCATCTCTAATTTCCACCTGGCTACTCCTGAAGTCAATTTCTCGCCGGTCGTTTGAGAGCAATTTGCCCGACTATAGAGTTATATGTTTTTGTTTTTTTATCTCTGGCATTCTCTTTTTTCTGACGCTTTTTTTCAATGTCTCATTTTCTATGAATTTTGTCTTTTTAATATTTTGTCTTTCTGCTCTAGCTTTTATTTTTTTTCTCTGTTCGTGTTATCTTTCTTCACCTCCTTTATGATATGTGGAATGTATAAAAAAAGATACGAATAGGGAAAATATTGTTGAAAAAGAGCAAGAAAAAATATACGGAAAACAATAAAGGCAGAGAATAAAGTTTGACGGGAAAAAGAAAATTGAAAGTTTGAGTTTCCCTCGTATACATAAAAATGAGGGTAACCAAGAGAGAATTCTCAACCTTTCTCTTTTTTCCGGTTTTTAATATTTTGTGCCATTCTTTTTTGGTCCTATATATTCTTTCCGCCTGTGTTTTCTTTTTGATCCATTTCTTCCTGATTTTTGCTCATTCATCTCTATTTGTTGTTTTTGCTCTTTTTTCTATCGGTTTAACCCCTCGTTGTCTTTTGTTTCTGTCTTTTGTTTCAATCTCTCTCTTTCTCTCTCTCTCTCTCTCTCTCTCTGTTGCTCTCTGTCTGTAGTATTTCAATCGTGCGCGCTTAACTTTTCAATCCGTTAGCACAAGAACGGGTTTCAAGGTCTCAGATTAAGGTACTGGATTTTTTTGCTTTTTGGATCTCTGGTTGGTGTTGTTTGCTCACAGTATTACAATCTCAGGTATGCATCAATTTGAAAGCATTTTTTTGAAAAATTTAATAAGCAGCATGGTTAAGGGAAGACATCGACACATTTTAAGAGGCCAGTGTGATAAAAAAACATAAGTCCTTTTGGCTTTTTGTGCGATTTTCCTTCCTCAAAAAAGGATTAAGAGGTTAACCTCAGAAAAGGGAATAAAAGGTAGAAGCCTAATATTTCGGTTTTTTTTGCTCTCAAACAAATTTTCTAGTGATGATATTAGTCCTGTTTTTTAATACGATTTTTCGCATTGCCGATTTTTCGTCTGACCCATTTGACATTTCGTCATCAAAAATTGGATAAGCAGGAATCGCCCAGAGCGCATTAAGTATGCAACTAACAGAAATTGTGTGGGAGACGCATACTCATGATGTGAAGGGCGGTTTTTAGAGTTTGAGCTATGTTTTGCCTATTAGTTTTTTAGTGTTTTGCCGGCTTTTCAAAAGCAATTTTCTATGCTATTGAAAGAAATATTTTGTTTTGAGACCAATAATTTTCTGTTCTACTTCTTTGGTACTAGACTCTTATTTGGACAATTTTCGTGATTGCAGATTGCAGAACTGTTTGGGCGAAAATGTCAATTCTCGATTACGTGAATCTTGCAATGATAATTTTTAATCGTATTTATTAAAAGTGTGAGTCTAAGAACCACGTTATTTCGTCTTTAATGGTCTTTAAATCTCTTGGTCTTTAATGTGTCGGACCCTGCTTGCTGCTTGATGTCGATGTTTACATGCCGCCTGGCGCTTATTCTATTTTTTACATAGTAAAATGCTGTATAACAACGCATAATTTTTGACTGGGATGACAAAATAGATTCAACTTGTGCCTGTCTAAGTTTCTTTAAGCGCATGTTTAAGAACTTCATTAAGCAGCATAGTCCAGGGAAGACATCAACCACTTTTAAATGGCCAGTGACATAAAAACAAAAAATAAACATTTTTCCTGTTGTCTTTCCGTGCGATTTTTCGCTTGACTGATTTTTCTGGCCTTTATCTTTTTTTTCTCAAAAAGAGATGAAAAGGTTAAGCCCGGAGGTGGCTGAGCAGCTGTCTGAGAGACTTGCGCATTTTAGGCTCTAAGTATGCGATTCACCTGAAATGCTTCTAAGGAGACATTTTCAGGGTGTGAATTGCGGTTGTTAGTCTTAGAAAAATCGACGCCTTTAATTCATCCCCCGATACCGCCGGCCAAATTCCTCCAAACTGACAATTTAAACCCCCATATCGTCCAGTTCTCCAATTAGCCATCCCATGGCCGGCCACCTCTTGAACACACCGCCCACTCCACTCCAACCCTCTATTGCTAGCATCTCTATTTTCCGGCTGGCTACTCCTGAAGCCAATCGCTCACCGCTTGAGAGCAATTTGCCTTGTTTTAGATGTGTTTGTCTTTTGAGTTCTTGCTTGTTCATTGGATTTTTTTCTCGTCCATCTCTTCCATTCTTTCTTCTGACGCTTTTTTTCTCCGCTCATACCCACTATTGCTAGCATCTCTAATTTCCACCTGGCTACTCCTGAAGTCAATTTCTCGCCGGTCGTTTGAGAGCAATTTGCCCGACTATAGAGTTATATGTTTTTGTTTTTTTATCTCTGGCATTCTCTTTTTTCTGACGCTTTTTTTCAATGTCTCATTTTCTGTGAATTTTGTCTTTTTAATATTTTGTCTTTCTGCTCTAGCTTTTATTTTTTTTCTCTGTTCGTGTTATCTTTCTTCACCTCCTTTATGATATGTGGAATGTATAAAAAAAGATACGAATAGGGAAAATATTTTTGAAAAAGAGCAAGAAAAAATATACGGAAAACAATAAAGGCAGAGAATAAAGTTTGACGGGAAAAAGAAAATTGAAAGTTTGAGTTTCCCTCGTATACATAAAAATGAGGGTAACCAAGAGAGAATTCTCAACCTTTCTCTTTTTTCCGGTTTTTAATATTTTGTGCCATTCTTTTTTGGTCCTATTTATTCTTTCCGCCTGTGTTTTCTTTTTGATCCATTTCTTCCTGATTTTTGCTCATTCATCTCGATTTGTTGTTTTTGCTCTTTTTTCTATCGGTTTAACCCCTCGTTGTCTTTTGTTTCTGTCTTTTGTTTCAATCTCTCTCTTTCTCTCTCTCTCTCTCTCTCTCTGTTGCTCTCTGTCTGTAGTATTTCAATCGTGCGCGCTTAACTTTTCAATCCGTTAGCACAAGAACGGGTTTCAAGGTCTCAGATTAAGGTACTGGATTTTTTTGCTTTTTGGATCTCTGGTTGGTGTTGTTTGCTCACAGTATTACAATCTCAGGTATGCATCAATTTGAAAGCATTTTTTTGAAAAAATTAATAAGCAGCATGGTTAAGGGAAGACATCGACACATTTTAAGAGGCCAGTGTGATAAAAAAACATAAGTCCTTTTGGCTTTTTGTGCGATTTTCCTTCCTCAAAAAAGGATTAAGAGGTTAACCTCAGAAAAGGGAATAAAAGGTAGAAGCCTAATATTTCGGTTTTTTTTGCTCTCAAACAAATTTTCTAGTGATGATATTAGTCCTGTTTTTTAATACGATTTTTCGCATTGCCGATTTTTCGTCTGACCCATTTGACATTTCGTCATCAAAAATTGGATAAGCAGGAATCGCCCAGAGCGCATTAAGTATGCAACTAACAGAAATTGTGTGGGAGACGCATACTCATGATGTGAAGGGTGGTTTTTAGAGTTTGAGCTATGTTTTGCCTATTAGTTTTTTAGTGTTTTGCCGGCTTTTCAAAAGCAATTTTCTATGCTATTGAAAGAAATATTTTGTTTTGAGACCAATAATTTTCTGTTCTACTTCTTTGGTACTAGACTCTTATTTGGACAATTTTCGTGATTGCAGATTGCAGAACCGTTTGGGCGAAAATGTCAATTCTCGATTACGTGAATCTTGCAATGATAATTTTTAATCGTATTTATTAAAAGTGTGAGTCTAAGAACCACGTTATTTCGTCTTTAATGGTCTTTAAATCTCTTGGTCTTTAATGTGTCGGACCCTGCTTGCTGCTTGATGTCGATGTTTACATGCCGCCTGGCGCTTATTCTATTTTTTACATAGTAAAATGCTGTATAACAACGCATAATTTTTGACTGGGATGACAAAATAGATTCAACTTGTGCCTGTCTAAGTTTCTTTAAGCGCATGTTTAAGAACTTCATTAAGCAGCATAGTCAAGGGAAGACATCAACCACTTTTAAATGGCCAGTGACATAAAAACAAAAAATAAACATTTTTCCTGTTGTCTTTCCGTGCGATTTTTCGCTTGACTGATTTTTCTTCTGGCCTTTATCTTTTTTTTCTCAAAAAGAGATGAAAAGGTTAAGCCCGGAGGTGGCTGAGCAGCTGTCTGAGAGACTTGCGCATTTTAGGCTCTAAGTATGCGATTCACCTGAAATGCTTCTAAGGAGACATTTTCAGGGTGTGAATGGCGGTTCTAAGTCTTAAAAAATCTACCCTTCTAATTCATCCCTCGACAGCTCCGTCCAAACTTCCAAACTGACGGTTTGGACCCCCTTTCGCTTCCAGCTCTCACAACCCCCTCCTCTGTCCCCCTCCGGCCCATGGTTTTAACTCTTTCCCGCCACTCCGCTCATACCCCTATTGCTAGCATCCCTCAGCCCTATCTGGCTACTACCGAAACTCCAAACACTCGCTGGCCGTTTGAGAGCAATTTGCCCGCCTTTATTTGGTTATGTTTGTTTTCCGATTTTTTTTAGTTAGCTTTGTTTTAATTCTGCTCACTTCCTTCTCTTTCTTTTGACGCTTCTTTCAATGTCTGAAAACCTATAATTTTTGTCTCTTTTAATTTATCCTTTTTTCGCTCTAGCTTGGGCTCTAATTATGCGTTTCACCAAAACTGCTTTTAAGGACACAATTTCAGGGTGTGAATTGCGGTTGTTAGTCTTAGAAAAATCGACGCTTCTAATTCATCCCCCGATAACGCCGGCCAAATTCCTCCAAACTGACAGTTTAAACCCCCATATCGTCCAGTTCTCCAATCAGCCACCCCCTGGCCGGCCACCTCTTGAACACACCGCCCACTCAACTCCAACTCTCTATTGCTAGCATCTCTAAATTCCGGCTGGCTACTCCTGAAGCCAATCGCTCACCGCTTGAGAGCAATTTGCCTTGTTTTAGATGTGATTGTTTTTTGAGTTTTTATTTGTTCATTGGATTTTTTTCTCGTCCATCTCTTCCATTCTTTCTTCTGACGCTTTTTTTCTCCGCTCATACCCCCTATTGCTAGCATCTCTAATTTCCACCTGGCTACTCCTGAAGTCAATTTCTCGCCGGTCGTTTGAGAGCAATTTGCCCGACTATAGAGTTATATGTTTTTTTATCTCTGCCATTCTCTTTTTTCTGACGCTTTTTTTCAATGTCTCATTTTCTATGAATTTTGTCTTTTTAATATTTTGTCTTTCTGGTCTAGCTTTTATTTTTTTCTCTGTTCGTGTTATCTTTCTTCACCTCCTTTATGATATGTGGAATGTATAAAAAAGATACGAATAGGGAAAATATTGTTAAAAAAGAGCAAGAAAAAATATACGCAAAACAATAAAGGCAGAGAATAAAGTTTGACGGGAAAAAAGAAAATTGAAAGTTTGAGTTTCCCTCGTATACATAAAAATGAGGTTAACCAAGAGAGAATTCTCAACCTTTCTCTTTTTTCCGGTTTTTAATATTTTGTGCCATTCTTTTTGGGTCCTATATATTCTTTCCGTCTGTGTTTTCTTTTTGATCCATTTCTTCCTGATTTTTGCTCATTCATCTCGATTTGTTGTTTTTGCTCTTTTTTCTATCGGTTTAACCCCTCGTTGTCTTTTGTTCAGTCTTTTGTTTCAATCTCTCTCTCTCTCTCTCTCTCTCTCTCTGTTGCTCTCTGTCTGTATTATTTCAATCGTGCGCGCTTAACTTTTTTCAATCCGTTAGCACAAGAACGGGTTTGAAGGTCTCAGATTAAGGTACTGGATTTTTTTTGCTTTTTGGATCTCTAGTTGGTGTTGTTTGCTCACAGTATTACAATCTCAGGTATGCATCAATTTGAATGCAATTTTTTTGAAAAAATTAATACGCAGCATGGTTAAGGGAAGACATCGACACATTTTAAGAGGCCAGTGAGATAAAAAAACATAAGTACTTTTGGCTTTTTGTGTGATTTTTCTTCCTCAAAAAAGGATTAAAAGGTTAACCTCAGAAAATGGAATAAAAGGTAGAAGCTTAATATTTCGGTTTTTCTTTGCTCTCAAACAAATTTTCTAGTGATTATGTTAGTCCTGTTTTTTTATCCGATTTTTCGCATTGCCGATTTTTCGTCTGACCCATTTGACATTTCGTCATCAAAAATTGGATAAGCAGGAATCGCCCAGAGCGCATTAAGTATGCAACTAACAGAAATTGTGTGGGAGACGCATACTCATGATGTGAAGGGCGGTTTTTAGAGTTTGAGCTATGTTTTGTCCTATTAGTTCTTTAGTGTTTGGCCGGCTTTTCAAAAGCAATTTTCTATGGTATTGAAAGAAATATTTGATTTGTTTTGAGACCAATAATTTTCTGTTCTACTTCTTTGGTACTAGACTCTTATTTGGACAATTTTCGTGATTGCAGATTGCAGAACCGTTTGGGCGAAATTGTCAATTCTCGATTACGTGAATCTTGCAATGATAATTTTAAATCGTATTTATTAAAAGTGTGAGTCTAAGAACCACGTTATTTCGTCTTTAATGGTCTTTAAATCTCTTGGTCTTTAATGTGTCGGACCCTGCTTGCTGCTTGATGTCGATGTTTACATGCCGCCAGGCGCTTATTCTATTTTTTACATAGTAAAATGCTGTATAACAACGCATAATTTTTGACTGGGATGACAAAATAGATTCAACTTGTGCCTGTGTAAGTTTCTTTAAGCGCATGTTTAAGAACTTCATTAAGCAGCATAGTCAAGGGAAGACATCAACCACTTTTAAATGGCCAGTGACATAAAAACAAAAAATAAACATTTTTCCTGTTGTCTTTCCGTGCGATTTTTCGCTTGACTGATTTTTCTTCTGGCCTTTATCTTTTTTTCTCAAAAAGAGATGAAAAGGTTAAGCCCGGAGGTGGCTGAGCAGCTGTCTGAGAGACTTGCGCATTTTAGGCTCTAAGTATGCGATTCACCTGAAATGCTTCTAAGGAGACATTTGCAGGTTGTGAATGGCGGTTCTAAGTCTTAAAAAATCTACCCTTCTAATTCATCCCTCGACAGCTCCGTCCAAACTTCCAAACTGACGATTTGGACCCCCTTTCGCTTCCAGCTCTCACAACCCCCTCCTCTGTCCCCCTCCGGCCCATGGTTTTAACTCTTCCCCGCCACTCCGCTCATACCCCTATTGCTAGCATCCCTCAGCCCTATCTGGCTACTACCGAAACTCCAAACACTCGCCAGCCGTTTGAGAGCAATTTGCCCGACTTTATTTGGTTATGTTTGTTTTCCGATTTTTTTTAGTTAGCTTTGTTTTAATTCTGCTCTCTTCCTTCTCTTTCTTTTGACGCTTCTTTCAATGTCTGAAAACCTATAATTTTTGTCTCTTTTAGTTTATCCTTTTTTCGCTCTAGCTTTCTATCTTTTGTTGTTTTTTCCTCTTCTCATGTTCTTTTTCCCATACTTCATGATATGTGAAAAAGATACAAATAGAGAAATTTCTGGTAAAAAAGGGAAAAAGAAATATGCGAAACAAAAATGCTGTCAGAAATTAAAAATTAAAAGGAAAAAAACAGAAAATTGAATGTTTGAGATCTCCCCATATACATGAAAATGGGGAAACGAAAATAATATCAATCTCTTCTTCTCTTTTTCCGGTTTTTAACTTTTTTGAATTATTTTTTCGTCTTATAAATTTTTCTTTCGGTCGGTTTCTATTTGATCGATTTCTTCCTGATTTTCGCTCATTCATCTCAATTTGTTGTTTTTGCACTTTTTTCTATCGGAGTAACTCCTCTTTGTCTTTTGTTTCAATCTTTTTGCTGTTTTTCAATGGTCTGTCATCTTTTCAATCTTTGTGGCTGTTTTTTTTTCTTTGTTTTTTCAAATCAATCGTGCGTCTGTCGTTTTCAAATTTTTTCCTTGGGTTATTTTCTTTCGTTCGTGTTTTCTCCATCGCTCCTCTCCTCTCTATTTCTCTCTCTCTCTCTCTCTCTCTCTCTCTCTCTCTCTGTGTGTGTGTGTGTGTGTGTGTGTGTGTGTGTGTGTGTGTGTGTGTGTGTGTGTGTGTGTGTGTGTGTGTCGCTCTCTGTCTCTTTAGTCCTTCAAGCCTGAGCACTTAAGACTTTTTTGAACCCGTTAGCACAGAAGAAGGGGTTGGAAAAAGGTCTCAGATTAAGGTACTAGATTTTTTTGCTTCTGAAGCTCTCTTCTGTTATTCTCTCACAAGATTATCATCTCAAGAAAATTAGTTTGAGATTCCCTCATATACATAAAAAATAGGGAAACCAGGAAGGAAATCTCAATCTCTTTCTCTTTCCGGTTTTTACGTTTTTGGCATTCTTTTTTTTGGACATATATATTTTTCATTCCGCCTGTGTTTTCTATTTGATCCATTTCTTCCTGATTTTGGCTCTCTCGTGTTGGTAGAAGGTCTCAGATTAAGATACTAGGTTACTTTTGCTTTTGAATTTCTCTCTGGTGTTATTTTCTCAGATGCGCAGCAATTTTTTGTTTTGAATTGCCTAAATGAAAACCGACATCCTTTTGCTTATTTGAACCAATTACCTTAATGTTATTGCGTGAATGCTAGTATCAATTTAAACCAATCGTATGGTCTATAAAAGTTGTGTTTGAGGTTCCCTGATATTGAAGTATACCCTCTCCCGTACCTCTAAAACAAATATTTTCTGGAATCAAGTGGAAATTGGTTTCGAGTTTACTTTGTTCTATTCGTTGAACTGTGCAATGTTTAGTTATGACCTCAAACGTGTTCTTTCTTCTAGTTATACATATAAAACTCATTGCACCTTTTAGTCGTCCAACAACCAGGAATATCCGATCATCGGGAAGGACCAACATCGGTTGTAAACAATAATTGGCCCATTTACAACCTGAGTTTTTGGAAAGGTTATGTTCAAGAAATGTATTGGCTTTCTAGAAAGATACTGTATGAAGAAGAGTTCGGCTTCCGACCTATGCGCTCGACATCTGATGCAATGGCTAGCTTAATTGAGACCATCGAAATGAAAAATGAAAGGAAATAATTGTACGGCTGTCTTTTTAGACATACAAAAAGCTTTCGACACCGTGAACAGAGAAATTTTTTTTGAGAAAAAAAAACGGACGAACTTGTTTTTCGTTGTCCGGTTTTGAAATGGTTTAAGTACTATCTATGGTTTGAAACACAGTGTGTATTTTGGAAGGTTTTTCAGAGGTTGGGTGAGAACCTGGAGGATCTTTTCTTTAATTAACAGCCGCCGTCAGCCTCTCAACCTCTATTATTTAGGCGCTGTCCTTTTTTTTAATTCGCTTTACCTTTTGATCACGTTTTTCGTTTTATATAAGTCACAATTTTCACGCATAACTCCTAACATACTTCACTCTGTTTCAACTGATGGATTTGAAATTCTTTCACGTATTGAATTGCGCAATTAAGTGAATACGTTAAAAGTCAGAAGAGCAAGATCAAAAGAAACAGGATAAGCATACAAAGCCCGGTCGTTAAGTCATATTGCAGTAGGTTATCCAAGTTCTTTAAAGCGATTGCTAGCTGGCAATAGTATTTTGCTTAATAGCGTTGATTTTAGAAGCTGAATTAAATGTCAGTTTAGAATCTAACCGAATATGCAGAATTTGCTCACCAAATAAAAAGGTTGACACTTAGAAAAATTCTGTCAGTTTCTATCTTTTTTCTTATTCTGTTTCAATCCCAATGTGCGTCAAGCGGGTCAACGGGGGCTATTTTCTGGCAATTTTCCGGCTATGTTTATGCTTGAGTTGTTTTCTGGACGCTTTTAGATACTCCACAACGGACTTGTTTGCTGATGACACTTGCTTGCTTTTTCCAACACAACTACCTTGTGAAGACCTGTTTTCAGAGATGACATCCATTGTAAGATTGCTACATTCATATAAGCTTTTTCTAAATTTTGAGAAAAATAGCAGGGGAAAATATTGAGACTGCCTTTTAGTGAACTGTCATCGTTTCAAATAGTAAGGATTAATTATCGACTCACTTAACATTCCAAGATCACATATTGTTTGTTTGCAGAAAACTTCCAAAGTTCGTTACTTTTGTTGGCTCGGTTAAAGAATTCATGCAACCTAAAAACTAAATTCTGTTTTATTGAGGTACTATTGTCCCAGTCTTTGAGTATGCAAATTTGATTTATGGATGTACCAAATGGCGATTAATTTTCAAAAACCTTATGGCTTAATGTTCACTCTTTTTTCAGATTGAGGCTTTTGACCGTTAGTGAGCTATACTTGAAACATTTATTCAAGTTTATCCTGAATTGATACCACAAGTTTCATGAAATTGTTGAAATGAGTGAGACCACTGCGGTATCACTCATTTCAACAATTTCAACAAAAAAGTTTTATTAATAGCCGCCCTCATCTTAGCCGGCTATTATTGCGCTCCTTTTTTTTACTTCGTCGAACTTTTTTTTCGCTTTACCAATTTTGCCGCTTTTTCGACATTTTGCGTGAAATCTTTTGACTTCTCTAGGCTAGTTCCACTCTTCTGTCATTCTGCTCAAAGTCCTTTTAAACAGCAGTTGCTCAGCAAAGCAATTCAAAATGAAGCGAGTCAGTATAAAAAATCAAAGTCAGAGATAGAAACGGGATAAACCCATAAAGCCCATTTTTAGATGCCCGGTACTTGAACTTTGTTCTCAGATGTTTTAGTTACTATCTATAATGCTTATTGGTATTGATACTAGACCCTGTAGCCTCTCACTGAGAGACAGGAGTATGTTCAACTACGAAATGACATCAAAATAAATCGCACTTAAAAATGTTTTTGTACAAATATCAATTTTCGTTAATATTTTCTTTTCTTTCAATCCCAATAGAGTTATGGGAATCAACGAGAGCTATTTTCCGGCAATCTGCCGGGTATGTTTGAACTTTCTAGAGCAGAAAAAAGGTCGGGACAAATGCTGAAAAATGGCTTTGCATAAAATTGAGAAGACTGTCAACCGTTTCCAATACAGTTTGATATTGTACTTTGTAGAACAGTGTAATGGAAGTGAAATGGAAGAACGTGTGTTCAAGTAACATGTTCTTTTTTTCTTGGGGTGTTTCATAAAGATACGAGAGTATCGCCAAACGTCCACTCCTGTTTGTATTTATTTAATGATTGGATTATGCTTAATCCGTTTTGTTATTGTCAGATATATATGGAAGAAATTCAATTCTTTCATTCATTATTGCGTTGTCATTTAGCCGCCCTTCTCAATTACGTGAACGAGAATTGGCGCAATCTCCACAAACAGACTCAGAAGACACTCAGATCTGGATCTCAGGCAGACAATTTCATCGAGGAAGAACTGACGATTCCGCCAGTTGCGACTCCACTTAACGCGCATCAAAGAGTAGCTCACTCTGCTTCTGGGAGGAAACTCAGGCCTGCAAGTGCACTTTCCTGGAATGACAAAGACCTTATATTCCTTCAACAGAGAAAGGTCAGATATTTGATTACTGCAGTTTCACTAATTATAGCTTTTGGGCGATTAGTTTTGTGCAATTTAATTTCAAAATCAGGAAGGGTTCTATCGTGTTGTTTGTTCGAATCAATGCTCTTGTGTCATTTCAGAAGTTTTCTGCTGAGCGTTAACTGTTTCAAATTGTGTGCAAATGAAACAAGCAAATAGAAAATTGTAGCTATTCTGTTTCAAGATTTGACGACATCTGTTCATCACTATAAAAATTTTTAAATCACAATTAATTGGTATTTTTTATTCAAACTTTCAGAAAAAATCAGCGAGGAAGCTGATCAAAGCTCAGCGCGAGAGTTTCGACCAGGTGCCGGAAGATCCAATTGTAGCTGGAACCAGTGGCCATGTGGGGGAACTTCCAAACATTAACACCAAACCACCGTCGAGGTCTATACAGAGAACGGAATCGCGATCAAAATCACAACAGCGTTTTAAAGATTTATACATGCAACAACATAGGTCATCATGCGATATTCCAGGACGTTTTGATGTGTCGACAAGCAATGCTAGATCAGTGCATGGACCTAATAGCACACTGGATAGTTTAGTTATTGAAAGTAAGGTGGCTACCTCAACCAAACTTGAACGGAATACGTCACGTAGAAGTAGGTTCCAGGCAAGTCGACAGTCGAGACGTGAACTGCTGGTATCAGTTCCAACGACTGATAAGGACTATATTTGGCCCGAAGAAAGTGGGTATGGTGATGGCCTCTTCGAATACGAATATGCTAATGGGGCTATGTTTGTTCCAGCTAGATTTAACACTAACTAATTTGCAATCGTACCCTTTAGTTAAACCCTTAGCTTAGTAGTTCAAAATAGTGACAGGTCACAAATGTTTTCTATCTCCTGTGTATTAATCGTTGATCAAAACTGCGTAACCCCAATTGGTTTTGTAGTCACAAGCACAAATGAAGAGTATTATAACGTTGCCTACTTTATTAACGCTGCAATATTTAGCTGCTCATTGTTTTAGGGATTAGATTGCTTTCTTAATCCTTCACAGTTTAATGTTTGTACATATATTACTGTTGTACAATGTGTAAAATTTTAGTTGCTTCATCAAATTAAATTTGAGTCACACTTTTTGAGAATCTCATCTTTCAGGTTGCGCTAGGAGCCATTCACTAGCTGCAACGCTTCCCTGGGTTTTGGCGAATTGCTACAGAGTGTTTCAATAGCTCTCAAATGAAGTTGCAACTAACTCTCGGCTCTGCGACGTTCTTTCGAACAAAAAATAGCTGTACTTATGCTCGTTTGTTCCGCTCAAAATGAGGGTATTGATTTTGGCTGGGTATTTTAATGACTCGGCGACGATTAACGTTGACATTTTTAGCAATGTGAACTTAAATGGGAATATAGTTTCATTTGTCGATCTCTTGTACAATTTATAATTCAGATAAAAATAACTCAAGTCCTTCTGATTTGCTACTTTGTTTGAAAACCCCAATGACTTGATGGGCTAGTATTTCCTGCTTATCATAAACTTTTGGAGTCATATTGAGCAACTCAGAGTAATGAAGAGTTTTGCTTAGGATTTTAGACGAAGCTTTGATACGCAATCTTTTTTAGAAAGTTCTGCGAGTGCAGAAAGTTAATTCACTATTTGAGCTTCGAAGCTGTAGTAAGCGTAGCTATAGTGAGGTTTTCTTGTTAATTGCTCTCGAACGAAGTTTGAAGCAATTATTGTAAACATGTCTTTTTTATGCAAAATTTTGGCTTCATCGTTTTTGCGCTTTTGGTTGGGAACATTCTTTGACTTCTTGAGTGACTTTTCCACGCTTGAGTTCTTCATTTTTGAGTCATCTAAGTTTATCGCGTTCTAAAATAAAGTTTGTTGCTGTTATAAAAGGCAATTGTGAGTGAAGAAGAAGCAACGCCACTGTGAATTAGTAGTTAAGTGTTGGACTGGTATCCTGGATGCCTGTGGTTCCAACCCCTGAACCCGGTGCTTTTTTACGTCCATAAAACATCTAAGGTACACGCCTGCTAAATTCATCGGACGTTGCTCAGTTTGTTTAATTGCTCTCAAACGAAAATTTGTAGCAATTATATTAGTCCTGTCGGTCTTTTTTGCGATTTTTTGCTTGACCGATTTTTCGCCTGAAGCTTTTGAATTTTTGTCCTCAAAAACGGGATAAACAGGTAGCGCCCAGCGGGCATTAAGTGCTCTTTAAACCTTTCAGCTCAAACTGTTTTGGAGACTTATACTTAGGGTGTGAAGGTCGATTCTTAGAGGTTGAAGACACCCCCACTGTTGACCCCCCCCCCCCCCCCCCGCACTATTGGGGAAATTTTTTTGTCCTTTATTTTTCATTATTCACGTCTTTTCAGACGCAGGGGCCAGAAAACGTCCTTAAGGGTTTGATTATAAGTTAATGCAAAATTTTTTGCCATGGAATAATTTTATCATGTTTATCGTTTTTTCCGGCACCAGGGCTCTAGGGACCTCCTCCAAGATTAGATAAGCTGTCGCATAGTTTCTAGAGTTAATGGAATGGTTATCAATATTTTAAGGACTCCAGCTTTATCAGTTTTTGATAGTTTGATTTTTAATAGCCTCACTGCGATAGCTGGGGCTATTATTGGCCTTCTCTTGGTTTTTTTTATTTCGTCGTCATGATTTTTGTTACGACCATATGACGTCACAGCCACTTTTTTGTTCATTCGTTCATGCAATTTCAACTGAATTGCATGTGTGACGTCATTTTTTGCTCTTAGTGGAGCGAGTTTTTTTGTTCATGCGCGTGATTATATTTTTGGTCACACTTGACTTACCTCACTCTCAAAAATGACTTTGAAATTGACTTTTATTTACTTTAATTCAAAGAGATAAGGTCAAATGGGTGTGTCACTCTAAATGAAGGTTATTTGAGATCAGCTAATACAGGCAGCGATAACTTATACAGATTTTTAAATCAAAATATAACAGATCAGCCTTCAATGAAATGACGAGTTTTTTTGGTCTGTCTTTTACTGTTTTTCTAAGACTGACGATCTACGAATCTATTGCGGCTATTTTCTGGCAATGTTTCAAATTTTTGGAAAATTATTTTTATCTTCCAAGTTTATGGATCCTTATGGGCCAGTGAAACTATTTGAAATAGGGATACTGGATAGTGTCTTGAGACAATGGAATGGTTTTGAAGTTTTTAATATCTTGAATATTAGCAAGATTTTGTTAAAATTTGCTATTGTTTTTAAAGTTTTTGAATTTTTTTTCGTCCTTTTCTGAGTTTAACGATCATTACTGGCCAACAAAGCTTTTCAAGTCTTGCAGATGTATTACTTGACATAACTCCAGAGACAAAAAACAGTTTTGAACTTTTTCACTGCAAAATCTGGAAGCTTTTCTTTTAAATTTAGCAAATTTTTTAAATATCGTTTTTATTTGATTTACTGACAAGGCTAGAAAACTAAAATTTGCTGAGGCGAATCAAGCTAAAGCTAGCCTCACTAAACTGTGGTTATTTACCAACCAAGCCATCCGCTCGCCGGTAGTTTGAGAGCAGTTTGCCCGATAATTGTTGGTTGTTTTATTGCTCCGGAACGAAGGTTGAGACAGTTTCTGTAAATGTTTATTTCTTTTTTAATGCAAATTGTGAGTGATCTACGCGTTACTCTAATTCTGAAATAAATTTTGTTGCTAATATAAAAGCGTTTCTGATAGAGCGTGAATCAAAGATCTTGTAGCGTACTGGTTAAGATGTTAGTCTGGCATAATGGAGGTCCTGGGTTCGGTTCCCTTTGGGCTCGTTTGTTTGCACCCTTAAAATTTTTTTACTAAAGTACACCTAATAATTAAGTTGCCCCGCCTGTTCCAGAGCAATTTATCTGACGTTCGTCGGTTTATATTTTGTTTTACATAACAAAGAAATGAGTAAATGGCTCCATGGTTCTATCGGTTTTTACATTTTGAAAAATTCGAATTGCATTGAGGAGCTTTCTTGCGATTTGAAAACGGGTTTCGGTGGAGCGATTTGTACGACTTCAATAGGAGTGTTGATATTGTCTACTTTAATGACGACTCGAATAGGAGTATTGAAGGAGAGCCTTTTTACTACACTAAAAAGTATTGGAGGAGTCTTCTACGACCTGAAAAAAGTTAAGTTTTCTCTGTTTTGACGACTCGAATAGGTATAAATGTCACCTTTTTTATGTTGTTTGTCAATCTTTTTCGGTTGAAAATTCAGTGCTTCAAGCAAATAAAAATTGGTTGTCTTTCAAATTTGTTGTGCTAGGAGATCAGAGTCGGGTGTTGTTTTTGCAAGGTGTTGAGAGATGGGGAATGAAGTAAGAATGTTGAAATCGAAAAAAAGATTGATCGACGTTATCTTCTCCAACGACTGATTTAGGTAGTATAGTGTTTTTGCTTTGCGCTTCCTTAAAGTTAATCGCTAAGAAGAAAACACATTTTTCACATTAAAATGACTCATCAACTCACGGTTAAAATTGATTGGACTGGGGAATTTTTAGCTTTGGGAACAAGAAAAATTATTCGGTAGCGATTTGGTTGAAGTCTTAATTTAGAGGCTGAGCTGAACATGTTTGCACAATTGGGTTAGACTCTTTTTGAGACCTAGAAGATATTGGCTATATAAAAAAATGTTTTAATCACAACGTAGATCATTGTGTTATTGGCGGCCATTTTGTTGCTGTTTTATTTCTTTTAGTTTGTCCTAAATTTTCTGAATTCTTTTTTGAGAAAAATTATTTCTGCCGGAGACTTGAAAATTTTGTTGCTTAGAGGTGACTATTGAAACTTTTGACTGGCCCGTAATATTTTTTACAAATTTTCAAGTTTCACGTACATTTTTCCCCAATTTTAATTTTTAGTTTGGGTGCCTGGTTCACCTAGGAAATTAAAAAGTAATTCTGTTAGGTATCATAATGTCCATCACTTACAGAAGTCAGTCGGCCGTAACTGAGCTCCTTTTTCTAAATTCGAAAGTTCAATTTTTTATTCGCTTTAGCGAACTCTTGTTTTTGCAACTTTTTTAGATTTTCTAGGCTATTGGTTGCTCGTTCTGCTTCATTTGCATTTCAAGAGCACTTGCTCTGAAAAGTAATCCGAATTGAACGCAGTCAGTCAGTATCGAAATACGAAATAATTTGAAAATGGGATAAACTAATAAACTCGGATCTTAAGTCCCCATTTTTTAGCTTCGTTTGTTTCTTCATGTCTAGTTTCTTGTGCTACCCTTCTTTATACTCCCATTTCCATTTAGCATCAAGCTTTGGACTTGTTGTCTATTTTATAACCCTGAAAGAATACTAAATTGAATTTTGTTTTCATCCTCAATTTTTGTTTTAATCGGTTTTCTGAATAGTGGATGCGAAGCTTAATTTATTAAAGAATGGAATGATAAAAAAAGAACATTGTTAATTTCCTCTGGTACACATAAGTATAAAAAGCAAATGGTAAAAGAGGCAATGTAAAGTTAAGAATATAACATTATGTAAAATTATAAAATCATTAAATTACTTAACTAAAAATTTGACCTTACATTATTAATAAATGGCCTAAAATGCGAGCATAAAATGTTCTCACAATTTTATATGTACATCATGAAGATTAAAAAATAAAATTAAAATCTAATGCTCTCAATGTCATCTTTTATATCAGATGACATTGAGAGCATAACTCGTTCAATTTAATGCGTTCGGTTTGCAAGAAGAATTAGCCAATTCTTGGACCAAAATAATGTGAATATGATTGCATTTCAAAGAGTTTTAGTGCTCAGGTGAGTTTTAGAAGAGGGTGTTCTGAAGCGTACTCTTGTTTAACTAAAATAATTTTTTAACGTAGTAATGAAGTAAAGTTTTACTGAATTAGTTCGCAGGCGGTTTGATGTATTCGGGTAATTCGCAGGAGTTCGATTAAAATTGCAGATTGTTCTTCGTCCGTCTCTTTGTTTAGCAAAATCTTTTCAAACAAAACGGTTCACCTTTCTTATTGATGACGGCTTTTGATATTAGTTAAGTTTTTTCGGTCTTTTCATGGTGGTTTTTGTTTCAGAATGTTCGGTCTTTTCATGGTGTTTTTGTTTCAGAATATTTCTGTTGATGTCATTTGATGCCCCTTGCGAACATATTGCAATGGTTAGTTTCTGCTTTTTTGACATATAATGGTTTTCGATTAATGTTTTGTTTATCATGTGAGAACATTTCTTTGGTCCAATTTTTGTTGGATATGCATGATTTTAGTGTACTGCTAAACAATTTTTCTGTCAAGATATTTTTAGAGAATGTAAAAAATGTTGTCAGAAACAGCGCTCTTGAAACTACGAACGAAGACAGTGAAAGTATTCAGCAATGACACTGTGGATTCTTGTTGTGTGTCACCCACATCACCAGGAACTCCCATCGCCACAACTAGTATTAGAAATATCGATTCAAGTTTTGAAATCAGTTTGAAACCGTGCTTATTGCTCAGCCTTCCGATTAGTGTGATTGTGCAGATGATGTCTTATTTGTCTGCTTTCGAGTTGCTGAAGTTGTCGGCGACTTGCTCTACGCTCAGAACTCTCGTGCTAAGTCGTTGGGAGCTTTGGAGGAATTTATTGCGCAATCAACAGAATTTATCATTATTTAATTACAAGGTAATTTATTTTCTTTCAATTGGAACTCGTATCGTTTCTGTCAATTAAAAATAAGATTTCGGCAAACTTTATTTGAGTTGTGCTTTTTATAATTTGCCCTCAAGGCTGGTTTATCCACTGTGTTTGCTCGACCGATTCGGCTTCTAGTCGAGTGACCACTTAACTCGGAGCTTCTTTCATGATCATAATTTTTAGAAGCCAAAACTCTGCAGAGCAGTGCAATCCATGACTGCAAGTTGATGATAGCCCTTTTCCGTTTTTTGGCCTTTTCAAGTGTGTTGTAGCCTTAATGAGTTTTGAATCTGTTTTTTAGCCTCAAATAATTTGTTTTCAGTCAAATAAATCGCATCCATTTCGTCAAAAGTGAATTGATCTCAGATCTATACCAAGGTTAACTAAGGGTTGTTCCTGAAGTCTTCAATTATCACATGTTTTTAAGAGTCAAAGAGGAGTGGTGATTTTGATATTTTTAATCGGTCACGTGCACGTGAAACTTGACCTTAAAGTCAACGCCGCCCGTTAAAACAATTGTTAAGATCAATTCGCTGAACAAAAGTCATAACTGAAGGAAGAAGAGAGTTGACTGATCTTATTATGCGAGAGAGAGAGAGAGAGAGAGAGAGAGATTAAGTAAAATGCAAGAAAAGGAGTTGTGTTAAAATTATTGTTGAGCGAGCGAAACTGATTGTTCACTTCCGGTTTTTTAACGCAGTTTTTATAATTGCCCGCTCTTTCCTTATCTAAGTTTATCTTTATCTATCTTTTTTCTTAAAAATTGTTCCGACCCCGGGGAGGAATTATATAATATACTCAATTGGGTTTTTTGTTCAGTCAATTTTGGCCGATCGATATAATCATCGTAGAGTTGTGAGTGGTATCATTAGAAAGCCCGTCCAGCGTAGAATATGGAATTGAAAAAGATTTTTTGTTTTCCCCTTTTTACAGGGAGTTATCGAAGTTTAAAGTTTTGTTAACGGGAGACAGTATTCCGTTGTTTTTATTAATAGACGCACAGCGATAGCTGGGGCTATTATTGGCCTTCTCTTGTTTTTTTTTTATTTCGTCGTTAAGATTTTTGTTACAATCATATGACGTCACAACCACCTAAAATCTGCTTTTTGTTCATTCTTTCATGCAATTTCAACTGAAGTGCGTGCTTGACGTCATTTTTCGCTCTTACTGGAGTGAATTTCTTTGTTCATTCACGTGATTAAATTTTTTGTCACACTTGACTTACCTCACTCTCAAAAATGACTTCCTCACTTTGAAATTGACTTTTATTTATAATTCAAAAGAGATAAGTTCAAGTGAATGTGTGTCACTTGAAATGACGGTTAATTGAGAGCACCTAATGGAGGCAGCAATAACTTATACAGATTCTTGATGGAAATATAACATCAGGCTTCAATGAAAAGGCTAATTTTTTTGGTCTGTTTTATTTGCTCTTTTTAGAGACTGCAGATCTACGAAGCTATTGCGGCTATTTTCTGGCAATCTGCCTGCTAAGTTTTACATTTTCCGTATTTTTGACCAAATTTTAGTCAATTTTGCTTAGATTTGATAAAAATGGTTGCGGTGGTGCGATTAAATATATCTTGAAAGGTAGAGGAGGGTTGCTGAATTGTTCGGTCCGATTTTTGTGGCTAGAATTTCTCAAAATTTAGAATTTTTGTCAAAAATGGAACCAAACATCTTTTCCTGTCCTTGTAAATGAAATAGTATACATATAATGCCTTGAACACTGTGGTCTCGTAAAATTTTTTGTGGAGTTTTGGCTTCTGCCTGTATTTGTTATTTCGTAGTCTCCTGTCTTAGTCTCATTAATAACAGGCTTAATTGGCTTTCTGATGTGTTGCAATTTAATCCATCTCTTTATGTTGAATTTTTATGTCTGTTTTGACTTCTGAAAACATTTTCTAAAACACATTTGGACTTTTGAGCTTCGCATTTTTCATTTTTTTAGTCGATTTATAGCTTAGTCTCTGTAAAGACAGGTTGCAACCCGTTTCCAGTGAGCTATAATTTAATGTTGATGCGGTTTCTCCGCATTTCAAAGAGTTTTAGTGCTCAGGTAAGTTTTAGAAGAGGGTGTTCTGAAGCGTACTCTTGTTTAACTAAAATAATTTTTTAACGTAGTAATGAAGTAAAGTTTTACTGAATTAGTTCGCAGGCGGTTTGATGTATTCGGGTAATTCGCAGGAGTTCGATTTGAATTGCAGATTGTTCTTCGTCCGTCTCTTTGTTTCAGCAAAATCTTTTCAAACAAAACGGTTCACCTTTCTTATTGATGACGGCTTTTGATATTAGTTAAGTTTTTTCGGTCTTTTCATGGTTGTTTTTGTTTCAGAATGTTCGGTCTTTTCATGGTGTTTTTGTTTCAGAATGTTTCTGTTGATGTCATTTGATGCTCCCTGCGAACATATTGCAATGGTTAGTTTCTGCTTTTTTGACATATAATGGTTTTCGGTTAATGTTTTGTTTATCATGTGAGAACATTTCTTTGGTCCAATTTTTGTTGGATATGCATGATTTTAGTGTACTGCTAAACAATTTTTCTGTCAAGATATTTTTTAGAGAATGTAAAAAATGTTGTCAGAAACAGCGCTCTTGAAACTACGAACGAAGACAGTGAAAGTATTCAGCAATGACACTGTGGATTCTTGTTGTGTGTCACCCACATCACCAGGAACTCCCATCGCCACAACTAGTATTAGAAATATCGATTCAAGTTTTGAAATCAGTTTGAAACCGTGCTTATTGCTCAGCCTTCCGATTAGTGTGATTGTGCAGATGATGTCTTATTTGTCTGCTTTCGAGTTGCTGAAGTTGTCGGCGACTTGCTCTACGCTCAGAACTCTCGTGCTAAGTCGTTGGGAGCTTTGGAGGAATTTATTGCGCAATCAACAGAATTTATCATTATTTAATTACAAGGTAATTTATTTTCTTTCAATTGGAACTCGTATCGTTTCTTTCAATTAAAAATAAGATTTCGGCAAACTTTACTTGAGTTGTGCTTTTTATAATTTGCCCTCAAGGCTGGTTTATCCACTGTGTTTGCTCGACCGATTCGGCTTCTAGTCGAGTGACCACTTAACTCGGAGCTTCTTTCATGATCATAATTTTTAGAAGCCAAAACTCTGCAGAGCAGTGCAATCCATGACTGCAAGTTGATGATAGCCCTTTTCCGTTTTTTGGCCTTTTCAAGTGTGTTGTAGCCTTAATGAGTTTTGAATCTGTTTTTTAGCCTTAAATAATTTGTTTTCAGTCAAATAAATCGCATCCATTTCGTCAAAAGTGAATTGATCTCAGATCTATACCAAGCTTAACTTAGGGTTGTTCCTGAAGTCTTCAATTATCACATGTTTTTAAGAGTCAAAGAGGAGTGGTGAATTTGATATTTTTAACCGGTCACGTGCACGTGAAACTTGACCTAAAAGTCAACGCCGCCCGTTAAAACAATTGTTAAGATCAATTCGCTGAACAAAAGTCATAACTGAAGGAAGAAGAGAGTTGACTGATCTTATTATGCGAGAGAGAGAGAGAGAGAGAGAGAGAGAGAGATTAAGTAAAATGCAAGAAAAGGAGTTGTGTTAAAATTATTGTTGAGCGAGCAAAACTGATTGTTCACTTCCGGTTTTTTTAACGCAGTTTTTATAATTGCCCGCTCTTTCCTTATCTAAGTTTATCTTTATCTATCTTTTTTCTTAAAAATTGTTCCGACCCCGGGGAGGAATTATATAATATACTCAATTGGGTTTTTTGTTCAGTCAATTTTGGCCGATCGATATAATCATCGTAGAGTTGTGAGTGGTATCATTAGAAAGCCCGTCCAGCGTAGAATATGGAATTGAAAAAGATTTTTTGTTTTCCCCTTTTTACAGGGAGTTATCGAAGTTTAAAGTTTTGTTAACGGGAGACAGTATTCCGTTGTTTTTATTAATAGACGCACAGCGATAGCTGGGGCTATTATTGGCCTTCTCTTGGTTTTTTTTTATTTCGTCGTTAAGATTTTTGTTACAATCATATGACGTCACAACCACCTAAAATCTGCTTTTTGTTCATTCTTTCATGCAATTTCAACTGAAGTGCGTGCTTGACGTCATTTTTCGCTCTTAGTGGAGTGAATTTCTTTGTTCATTCACGTGATTAAATTTTTTGTCACACTTGACTTACCTCACTCTCAAAAAGGACTTCCTCACTTTGAAATTGACTTTTATTTATAATTCAAAAGAGATAAGTTCAAGTGAATGTGTGTCACTTGAAATGACGGTTAATTGAGAGCACCTAATAGAGGCAGCAATAACTTATACAGATTCTTAATGGAAATATAACATCAGGCTTCAATGAAAAGGCTAATTTTTTTGGTCTGTTTTATTTGCTCTTTTTAGAGACTGCAGATCTACGAAGCTATTGCGGCTATTTTCTGGCAATCTGCCTGCTAAGTTTTACATTTTCCGTATTTTTGACCAAATTTTAGTCAATTTTGCTTAGATTTGATAAAAATGGTTGCGGTGGTGCGATTAAATATATCTTGAAAGGTAGAGGAGGGTTGCTGAATTGTTCGGTCCGATTTTTGTGGCTAGAATTTCTCAAAATTTAGAATTTTTGTCAAAAATGGAACCAAACATCTTTTCCTGTCCTTGTAAATGAAATAGTATAAATATAATGCCTTGAACACTGTGGTCTCGTAAAATTTTTTGTGGAGTTTTGGCTTCTGCCTGTATTTGTTATTTCGTAGTCTCCTGTCTTAGTCTCATTAATAACAGGCTTAATTGGCTTTCTGATGTGTTGCAATTTAATCCATCTCTTTATGTTGAATTTTTATGTCTGTTTTGACTTCTGAAAACATTTTCTAAAACACATTTGGACTTTTGAGCTTCGCATTTTTCATTTTTTAGTCGATTTATAGCTTAGTCTCTGTAAAGACAGGTTGCAACCCGTTTCCAGTGAGCTATAATTTAATGTTGATGCGGGTACTGATGTCGACCATTAGTTTCTCCGCTTTGTTACAACTGTTACTACACGATTTCATAAAATGCTTGAGATTTGTTTTTGTGCATTTTAAAGGATTTTTTCTTTTTAAATTATAACATTATTGGTAGGTCCAATTCGCTTTTAAATATTGCGCAATTGAACATTTTTGATGCTCTTAGTGACAAGTTAAAGGTTTTTACTACAACACTGCCATTTTCGCGCAAAGTTGAATTGCTTTTTTTTTAAAAGTTTCGCCCATATTTGTCCTTTTTGGAGTCGTATAACATACACTGGATAAGGACAGGTATCAATTGCTTCCTATGGAGATATAAATGAAATGTTTAGTGATTTAAGTTAACATCTAATAATAATAATCACTTTGAAATGAATTGTTTTAAAAATAGGTTCGTATATTTTAACTTCGCACCTTTTTGCTCTTTGTCGACCTGTTACCCAGTCGATTGAGAACAAGTCCCATATCTTTCCTTTTGAAGTATAGGTTTGTTTTTTTTTTGGTTTTATCTGATGCGATTTTGATTTATTAATGATTTTTTTATAGACATCGAGTTTTGGTCGTAATAACTGTTTATTTGATTTTTACCGTTTTTTTTTGCAGTCCTATTAGCAACAAGTTTCATCGGCCCTCTTACTTGGCATTAATTTTTTACATCAGTGTGTTAATGAACGATATGTGTTTTTGAAGGTGTTCTGTCTCTATCTTTTGGTAGCCAATTAAGTCAAGAATGTGGATGAGCGGTGTCGAAACATTATGTGCGTACGCACAATACCGAGCATCCTTGTTTAATTTAACCACAAATAGCTAAATATGAATTTTATGGAGAGCAAACATATGTTCTTCCACCTGCTCCTGTTTGAAGTAATTTTTAATGAATTGGTTTCACTTGTGTATTAGCATTTGATTTTTGCTGGTGGTTTAATGTATTTTGGTTATGCGTAGGCGTTCGATTTCAATTTGCAATTGTTTGTTGTTTTTAGTTTTTTGCTCAGTTTATCCTGAATTTTTGTACCTAAGGCAGATTTTTTTCTTTGTGCTGACTTGAGAATTTTGTTGTCAAATTGCAAATGAACTGTTTTTAAATAGCCGCACAGCGATAGCTGGGGCTATTATTGGCCTTCTCTTGGTTTTTTTTTATTTCGTCGTCATGATTTTTGTTACGACCATATGACGTCACAGCCACTTTTTGTTCATTCGTTCATGCAATTTCAACTGAGTTGCATGCGTGACGTCATTTTTCGCTCTTAGTGGAGGAGTTTTTTTGTTCACTCGCGTGATTAAATTTTTGGTCACACTTGACTTACCTCACTCTCAAAAATGACTTCCTCACTTTGAAATTGACTTTTATTTACTTTAGTTCAAAGATATAAGGTCAAATGGGTGTGTGTCACTCTAAATGAAGGTTATTTGAGATCAGCTAATGGAGGCAGCAATAACTTATACAGATTTTTAATCTAAATATAACAGATCAGCCTTCAATGAAAAGATAAATTTTTTGGTCTGTATTTTTTACTGTTTTTTTAGACTGCCGATCTACGAATCTATTGCGGCTTTTTTCTGGCAATCTGCCAGCTTTGTTTTTTACATATATGCATGCATGCTATAATTTTTTTTGTTAAATTGCGCTCGAACAAAGTTTGAATTAATTATATAATTATTTATTCTTTTTATGCTATTATTTTGCTGGACCGTTATTGATTTGTTATTTAAATTTTCTTCTGAATGATTTGAATTGCTGTTTAACTTGGCAGATCCAATCAATTTGCACAGCGTATTGCAAATTCTCACTAAAAGTTAAATAAAACTGCACAGAAATGGTTTCTTTTTTCACGTTAAATCTTATAGTGCTCTCTATTGACTTTTTATGATGTCTTTGATTTTGTACCCGATTGCTTTTGCCAATGAGAATTGAAGAAATTCAGCAATTTTTGCTTCTTTCTGTTTTTAAGGTTTTCTTTGTCTTCTCAATGTTTTTCGCGTTAATTTGTTTTTTTTTGAAATATTGTATTGAATTTTCGCCAGGAGACACTTTTGTTAACGTGCTGTAATTTTTTATTGTGATTTGTGTGTCATGTGACTAGTCTCTGATCAAACGGATATGGTAACAGAAGGTCTGTCGGGGTTCTTCATGATCTTCATGCACCTTGTCGAGAATAATGAGGAAAATGATAAAATATTCTGAGTATTTTCTTTTGTTCGCTTCCCGATTTTTTCGATGTATTCCGGTTTTTCGACCAAGTGGCAAGTCTCCTTTGCTGGTCAAAACTGTATCACTGTTCAAAAGAAGCGTTTTGGAATTGCATTTTGTAAAGAATTCGCAAGAAAATGATCATGGGTTTTGATTTTTTTTTACCGAGCTTTGTAAATAATTTAGTTAGTTTAGTAGATATTTGGTTGTATTCTAAGTCAAGTTTTACTTTCGAGTCGGTTCAGGAATCTGCTGGTTGTGACTTATTTTCATCAGTTGATGACTTGCTCATCAATTGAGTTTTTATGAGCCACGACGTTCTTTAACAATTTTTGGTGTCACTTGCGTCTTATGTTTTATTTTACCTTGTGACTTTCAAAAACGCACCCACTGCCTATCTGAATTACAACTTACTGAGCTTTAGTTAACTGTGGATTCATCCAGGCTAAGCGTTGAATCATTCTCTAATTTGTTTTCCGACTTTTTTTTAAAGAATTATATGATTTTTTCAAGACAGTCTTTCAAAATTCAGTTTCTAATGAACCAGTTTTAGAGCTCTGCAAACGTTACTCACTTTTTTACGGTTCCTAATCTTTTGTCTGTCTCACCAATTGTTTATATTGATCAGAATTTGTGTCGTTGTTGAGTTTCTAGCTGCTTTTTGAGCTCAGACGCCTATTTGTTCTTTACGTTTTCACTCGAGATCTTCGTGGCGTAAGACAAACGTTTTTTGCATGTAATTGTTATGAGGGAACAATGTTTGCTATCTATTTGGCTCATCAGTTGTTTTCGACCGCGTGACCTCATTCATAGGTACTCCGTAATTTTCTTCAAAATCTCGCCTTGTTTTGCGATGGAAACACGGTTTCTTTCAGTATTCAGTTTTTTTCCTTCGATTCTCTTCGGTTTCTCTGATTCTCTCATTGGTTTATTCGTATTATTGGCCGGAAATACAGAACATGGATGCTCAATCATGAGCTACTATTTGTGTGAAATTATTTGTCTGCTTTGAACAAATAATCTTGGTTCGAATTGAACGGTTTTTGAATTGAAGCGCAATTTTGGCCCGGATTGATTGTTTTTTTTTTGCACAAGGATTTTTTCTACGCATTTTTTTTTGGGGGGGGGGGGGGGGGGGGGGTTAAGTTGGAATATTGTGTGCTCTAAAAGTACACCAACTGTTTAGTTGTCCCTGCCTGCCCATTTAATTTGTTGATGAACCCTACCGTTATTCCGTTGTCGTTGGGTCTTCGTCGTTTTGTTAAAGTTAAGGTCGTGGGCTTTGCATTTCAACTAGCCTAGAATCCAATTATGTTCAGATATTTGTCAACCCTCAAATTCACTGCAATCATTGCTCAGCCGCAGCCTTTCAGACATCACCAACTTGTCCGTCACAAGCGCTCAATTTCCCTATTGAAACTCGAGAGCTGCTCACATCCATGGAACATCCAGACTGGCTCCGTGGTTATATTAAAGTGCATGGGTTGGCTAAGAATTGGATGACTGGAAGGTACCACCCGATTAACTCGAGGTGTCATACTAAGCACGTGACAGGAGTTGTGGCCAATCAGAAGAGCATATTATCCTCTGGCAAAGATGGCTTTGTTTTCATGTACAGCAGAGACTTCTTTGTTCATTACAAACTGATAAAATTAGAGAGCGAGATTCTCTGTATGCAGTTGATTGGTGAAACCATGATCTGTTTCGTCGACAAGAACGGTAAGAATTGAAATTCTATCTGATACTCTGAAAATTTGCTGGATGAATATTTTGTGGCATGCAGTTATTCTGTTCATCGTTTATATAACAATTTGCCCAGCAATTATTTGTTGGGTGAAGCTCAATTGTTGAGTGGGAAGGATTTTACTTATGTTTTAGTAAATTTGGGTTACTGGTACTGCCGTACGCCGGCAAGCAACTGACGTACACCATTTTTTGTTGTTTTATTTTCTTCAGGGTTTCTCCATTTGGTTGACATCCCACCTAAGCTTCCATCGAATCCTAGAGAACCTCCAGTGTCCAAATTCTGGACTTGTCCAATTGCGGACTCCGATACCAAAGCGCTTATAATAACAGAGATTAACCCAGTTCCAACTTCAATATCGACGCAATATTTTGGATTTGATGAAGATATATCCCTGATGTCTTTGTTGGCTGTCAGTGTCAGTCATCATAGCAGTGTCAGTGTAGTCAGAATTATGCTGAGAGTACCACGGGCAGATGGACAGGACGGAACAAATGGTTCCGCTACCGATGGATGTCGATGGCCTAACTTAGAAAGCGTGATAACCGTTGATGTTGTACAGCGTTTCCAAATAGCCTCTGACGACACGGAGCGGGTATTCGTGTTCACGTGTAATGACCTAAGTTCAAATCTGGAGCTTGACTTGGATAAACTTCTTTTTGTGTCGGCTTATGACTGTCCAATAGCCATTTACCAATTGATGACCGCCGAGTGTCTTCGGAGGGTGAGAGATGTGGCTGATGTCGTGTACTGTGGCGCTTACAACTCTTGGAACTGTGCTCTCTACACTGGAGGTGCAGACGGAAAGCTAATTGTCTGGTCTGTGACAATGCTCAATGAAATTTCTACGGGTAAGGTTTTAATTGCTCTCAAACGAAATTTGTAGCAATTATATATGTCATGTGGTCTTTTTTTGTCTTTTTTTGCCATTTTATGCGCCACTCCCAACCCCCCCCCCCCCCCCCCGCATTTCCCCAAACCATTCAACCCCACTATATAGTTTCCTTCAAAGCTGAAGCCATTAAATGAATAAGTCTTGGAATAAAATTTCTTAAGTCTTGGAATAAAACATCTTATTAATAACATTTTAACCATTTATTTTTCCATGTTCATTAGCTTTTCAGCTTTTATTAGCTATAGGTTAATGAACTTTTTAATTGCTCTTGAACGAAGTTCATGGCAATTATTGTAAACGTGTGTGTCTTTTTTTATGCAAAATTTTCGCTTGCCGGTTTTGACTTTTCGAGTGACTTTTACGCCCTTGACTTTTTGCGTTTCGCGTGAACTAAAGTTCTCTCTCAATCACAATTGCAAGCAGCTGAACTGATTGGTGGCAATTTAATACTAATAGTCAAATGAAAAGTGCGCCGAAACTGGTGCCATTTTTCACCTTAAATCTTAATAGTGGTATATGTTAACCTCTAATGTGGTTATTTGAAGCCCACTATTGAACTTCTTAGTCCCATTCCCCCCCCCCCCCCCCGACTGAAGCAGGTTGCAATTTTTAAGAGCTCCCACTAGTAGTTCGAGAGCAATTCTTCCGACGTTTAGTCGGTTATGTTTAAATTATGTTAACAGAAAATGATGCTGAAGACGGTTATCGGAACCCCTCATCGCATGTTGCGTCAGATGGAACTGCGATGGCCATGAGCTTGCTCTGCGAGCAAGTAATGAATCACCCTCCAGAGGTGTACTGCCTAGAGTACTTCAAACATCCTCACACATCAGACGAAGTGCACCTGGTCAGTGGTGGCTCAGATGGAGATATTAAAATTTGGCATTCCAAATCAGGCCATCTGATGCGTGTTCTTCGAGGACACGTGGGTAAGTAATTAACGAAAGAAGTTGATAACAATTATATTAGTCCTGCTGGCCTTTTTTAATGCAAGTTTTTGTACTACTGACTTTTTGTCTGATAATTTTTTTTGTCCTCAAAAGCGAGATGAACAAGTAACCCGGAGGGCCTTAGGTTTCTCTTAGAGCCTTACGGTTTAATATTCTTTACGAGTGAGATTCACTGAAACTGTTTTGAGGAGACATATATGCATGGTGTGAATGGCGGCTACTGACAAAGACCAACGCGCGTTAGTCGTTTCAGATTAGTTCAGTAAGAAAATTCACTTTTTGCTGGAAAATTATTTTCCCGAAGGAAGAGAAGTAAGAGTTTTCCTTAAACGAATAAATTTTCTCTCTACTTTCCAAACAAATATTTTAAATTTTAGTTGTTATTCCCTTTTTCAAGTTTTTTGAGATGAAATTTCGAGTTCTTTAATAGCCGCAGTCAGCCTCTCAACGGCTATTATTTATGCCTTCTCCTTTTTTGCGACTCGAAGAGGAGTATTGGTTTTCCTAAGGTTTTTTTACCGATTGCCGTGTGAACTCATTTTTTCTGAGGGAGGGAAGTTTTTGATCATGACTTTTCGACTTTGGAAAGTGTTTTTGAGAGAAGGGTGCATATAGATAACCCTTTTTGACCGTTTTTTCGTCCATTTGACTCAATTTCTTTGCTTTTATTTGGTTTTTTTGTCTAAATAGTTTATGGCCAATGCTGCATTGAAAATGTAGCTTAATGAATTTAAAAGCACAAAGTTTTTGAGAGCATAATAATGCGTTTTTAGTGCAAAATAGGCACATATTTTCTATTTTTTATTTAATCTTTGTATTTTTAATAGCCGCCCTCATCTTCTCAGCCGGCTATTATTGCGCTCGTATTTTTTTTTTACTTCGTCAAACTTTTTTTCGCTTTACCATTTTGCCGCTTTTTCGACATTTTGCGTGAAATCTTTTTGACTTCTCTAGGCTAGTTTCTCTCTTCTCTTATTCTGCTAAAAGTGAATTTGAATATCAGTTGCTAAGCAAAGCAATTCAAAATGAACAGAGTCGGTATAAAAAATTGAAGTCAGAAATAGAAACGGGATAAACCCATAAAGCCCAATTTTAGATGCCCGCTATTTGAACGTCGTTCCTATAAGTCTTAGTTACCACCTCTAATGCTTATTGGTGTTGATAGTAGCCCCTGTAGCCTCTCTCTAAGAAACAGAAGTATGTTCAACAACGAAATGCCATCAAAATAAATCGGACTTAAAAAATATTTTTGTACAAAAATCTTTTTTTTTTCAATATATTCTATTCGTTCAATCCCAATCATGCTTATCGGAATCAACGGCGGCTATTTTTCGGCAATCTGCCGGGTTTGTTTTTCATTGGGTTATTTAATATAACTGCGAAGCTGTTAGCTGAGCGGAGCTATATTGCAGTGCTCTTGTTTTTTTTGTCTCATCGTCGTCTGAGGCTCTTCTTTTTCGTTCTACATTTTTTCACACAGCAAAGCTGAAAAAGTCAAATTTTTCGCATTACTTCATCTCACTAACGGCATTAGCGCGCGTGGCGTCATTTCTCTCTCTCTCTCTCTCTAGCAAAACTTGTTTGCATGATTAGATTTTGATATTTGAACATTCTGTCTCTTCGCGTTTTCAGTCACTTTTTCACGCTTGATTTCTCGCTTTTCGCGTGACCTAAATTGTTCGCATTCAGAATTCATGTCTGTCGCTGAAACAAAGTTGTAATATAAGAGAGCATAAGGGACGTGTAGCCTAGTGGTTAGTGCAGCCGTTTCTTACGCCGGGGGTTGGGTGTTCGAACTTCTTTGTCAAGTGTTTTTTTTCTTTGCACCCAAATTGTTCTCAAATGTACCCCCCATTTGAATAAGTTGGCCGCGATAACTTTTTTCTCAATTATTTCTATTTGTGTTTTAGTGCACGCAAGTCTATTCTTTCGCAGCTTCTCCGGCAATCTTCTGCCTATGTTTTTTGGATCTCGGAAACAACATTTTTCAGGAGAATAAGTTTATTTGGCATCGTCCGCTAGACATTTTATACATTGGTTAGTTATCTATAGCTTACCTCATTGTTGTTTTATGGAACTTTTGATATCCTTATCCGATGTTTGCAATTTTTGTCCAAATGTTTTTTTTTAGTTTTTTTAGTTTTCGTCAGTTTAAACTTTTGTTATGTCGTGACCTTTGTATGAATACTGCTCAAAATAATTTATTCTCGTTGCGGTGATAGACTTATTGCAACTATTTGTCTTTTAATTCAGGTAAAAGCTGTTATTTACATATTAGTAGAATATTATTGGATAATATACTTCTTGGTGATGTCGATATTCCTTCGCTTGATAATATACGGATCTTCGAATTGAGGTAGCCAAAACGTTGAAATGGAGCCTTCATTTTCAAACAAAAATAGTTAAAGCTCGTCGATCGTTCAATTACCTGAAGCACAGTGTTCCGTTCAACCTCCCATCTGGAGTTAAATTCAATTTGTTCAAGGCATGTGTTTAGTTGGTTCTTCTATTTGGATACCCTGCTTGGTTTCCTGAAATTTCTTATATACGGAGATTAGAAAAGCTCAATATCCTTGGCTTGCGTTGGTGCTTTGGCTACAATGACTACTCCTCCCTGCTATTATCCAACTCTCTGCCAATTTGCTATCAACTTATTGAGCGTGACATACGTGTCTTTACGGCAATCTTAAACAATGAGAATTGCATGTCATTTGACAAATTTTTCAACTCGGACTCAAAGGTCTTAAACCTACGAACGTCTTAAACCTACGAACTTTTAATCTTGAACGTTTGGCAGTCACACGAGCTAAGAAAAGATGTACAGAAAAATTGTTTCTGTTCAGAGTTGAACGTATCATAAATGAGGGCGCGGATTTACTTAATGTCAGCATCAGTTTTTTCAAGGATATTCGCAAATCCAAAACCGCAACTCAAAGGCTTCTAATGAAATGAGAAATGATTCTATATAGCATAATTTTCTGTGTAATTAATGATTTTTTGAGAAAAGTTTCTATGTAGCATGATTTTCTGTGTAATTAATGATTTTTTTCTAGCCGTTACATAATTATATCATTTTTAATAGCCGCACAGCGATAGCTGGAGCTATGATTGGCCTTCTCTTGTTTTTTTTTATTTAGTCGTCATGATTTTTGTTACGACCATATGACGTCACAGCCACTTTTTGTTCTTTCGTTCATGCAATTTTAACTGAATTGCATGTGTGACGTCATTTTCCGCTCTTAGTGGAGCGAGATTTTTTGTTCATGCGCGTGATTAAATTTTTGGTCACACTTGACTTACCTCACTCTCAAAAATGTCTTCCTCACTTTGAAATTGACTTTTATTTACATTAATTCAAAGAGATAAGGTCAAATGGGCGTCTGTCACTCTAAATGAAGGTTATTTGAGATCAGCTAATAGAGGCAGCAATAACTTATACAGATTTTTTATCAAAATATAACAGATTAGCTTTCAATGAAAAGACGAATTTTTTTGGTTTGTCTTTTTTTCTGTTTTTTTACACTGCCGATCTGCGAATCTATTGCGGCTGTTTTCTGGCAATCTGCCAGCTATGTTTTATCTTTGTGCTACCATTTTTATCATCATCCTTGTTTATACCCTCAGAAGGTAATTGAAGTCTTATACTACTAAAAAGTTTTTTTTGCACCGGCACGGATTTTTGTTTTGTGTTATGAATTATTTTGTGTTATTCTCTTCGTTTTGTTTTTAAAGAATATTTATCTTTTGCAATAATTTGATTTCACTTTGTCTGCTATCTCCAACAAGAATGAAATATATCTCTTTTTCTTGTGCTCTAGTTTCTAAGCGCTGTGACGCCAAACGATACTGTTTAGTTTTTTTCTTGAGTCCTCTGAATTTTAGTTTTCTTTTTTTTTGAGGAAAATTATTTCCAAGATTGATACCTGCCTTATGCTTGCCTGCTGATACCTGCCTGACTGTTTTTTTGGGTCGCAGGTTTAATTGTTAATCTTTTTTTCAAAACTTTCAATCTTTATCAATTCTAAGGATTTTGGCCAATTTTCAACGCTACCAGATGTTTTGAATCGCTCTCAAACGAAGTTTGTTGCAATTATATTAATCTTGTTGCTCTTTTAAATACGATTTTTCGCTTCACTGGTTTTTCTTCTGAACCATTTGACATTTTGTTCTCAAAAACGGGATAAACTTGTAGCGCCCAGCGTGCTTTAAGTTCTCTCTTTAACTGCTGACGAAGCGAACCGCCCGTCGGTCATTGAGAGCAATTGGCCCGACGTTAGTTGGATGTGTTTAGTAATATTAAAGTTCAGTATCAAGATATCTCATTGAGTGTCTTTTGTCAACGTTGTCTCTGGGTTCAACTTTTGGAGTCTTTATTTGATCTTTAATAATTTGCTCGTTTTTTATGTAAGCTAATTTCAATGTCGTCAATGCTCGAATCTTTCTCGTTATGAGGTATAAATTCTTCCACCAAATGTTTTCAGGGCTGTTGAAGTAAAGAATAATTGTTTGAAAAAAAGATGATGGTTGCGGCTGTAGTTACGGTTTTGCTGGTGGGGTTGACGTTTTCGCCTTACATTTCGATCACGTTTTTCTTTTTATGAGTCACGATTTTCACGCTTGACTTCTGACTTACTTCACTCATCGTTTCAACTGAATGGGTTTTAATTTCTTTCGCTTTTTGAATTACGTAATGTAGTGAATACGGTTAAAAGAGCAAAATAAAAGAAACGGAATAAATTTATACAGCCGGGTCTTTAAGTAATAATGCATTAGGTTTTCAAAGTCCTTTAAAACGATTGCTAGCTGGCATTAGTATTATGCGTAATAGCTTTCAGCTTAAGACCTGATTTACGTGTTTCTTTATCGAACCGAATATGCGGAGTTTACTCAACAAATAAGAACACTTCGACACTTGGTAATTTGTTGTCAATTCCTATCTCTTAATTCTTTTCTATTTCAATCCCATTGTGCGTCAGGGGGGTCAGACATTTTTCCGGCTATGTTAATAGCCGTTGCCCACCGTAGGCCGCTCAACGGCTATTATTTAGGCGCTATTTTTAATTCGTTTTACCTGTTAATCACGTTTTTCGTTTTTTCAAGTCACGATTTTCACGCTTTACTCATTACGTTACCAATCCTACAAATTGAGGTGAGTCGGCGTTTGCGGAAAAGAGTGACGGCATTTTGTCACCTAATCTCGCGTGGGAGAAAAATTTTCAAATTGTGGAAACAGTGACAAGACATCTGCAGCCAATCGGTACCTTTTCCGTCACTGGTCTCGTAAAAATCGGGTTTTTCTGTCATATATGTCCGCAATTTGTGAGCAGGGGTGTCGTCATCACTGCACTTTTACCTATTATAACTATTATAACTATTTAAACTTTTAACTATTATAACTATTTAAGTTTTGACTATTTTAACTATAATTACTATAATTACCCATCACTTCATTTTGAGAAGAAGTACCAATTACATACCATTTTTTCTCCTTTAATCGGTTTTGAGCCCTTAACTTATGTTCAAAACATTGACGAATTAAAATAAAATTGCCCTTCACTGCATTTTGATAAGAAGAACCAATTATATCCCCTTTGTCTCCTTTAATCAGTTTTAGAATCCTTTCGCGGAAAGTAGTTACCTTAGGACGGATGTTGATTACACAATTTTCCAAACAAAAATGACCACAATCTGTCCGCCTTTCTCGAGTGTCATCAAAATCTGCAATCGCGGACATTAGTGGCAAATATTCCCACATTTGAGAAGATTTTGCGATGTATCACTTCACTGTCACTGTTGTCCGCGAAAGCATTAAACGCCTAGTCTTGAAACATGAGGGAGTGGACAATGCTGACATTAGCGAGGAAATTTGCTTGCTAAAATTGTAGGATTGGCAACGTAATGCTTCTGACTTACTCAATCACTGTTTCAACTGATTGGATTTCAAATTCTTTAACGCATTGAATTATGCCAGATAATCAACACGGTCAAAGTCAAAAGAGAAAAATCAAAAGAAACGGGTTAAACGGATTAAGCGCGGTCATTAAGTCATAGTGGCTTAGGTTAGCAAAGTTCATTAAAGCGATTGCTAGCTGACATTTAACTTAATAGCCTTCAGTTTGTAAGCTAAATTAATCATAGTTTAAGATTCTAACTGATACTGCACACCGAATTAGAGCACTTTTTGAAACTTTGGAAAAATGCTGTCGAATTGTATCTTTTTTTCCTTTTTCTGTTTCAATCGCGATGCTCGTCAGTGGCGGCGATTTTCCGGCTATCTGCCTGCTATTTTTAGATTATTAGCGAGTTTCATTTTCCTGAAGAGACTATGGTCAATTTTACGGGGAAGTTTTTGCGTTCCATCTTATTTTGACAACCTTCTTTTCATTGGTATCATTTTTAGTTTTTTTTTGGGAAAGAATAATTTACGTCTAACTTTAGCAGTTCGTAGAGTTTGATGTTTTCTGTTATTTTTTCCCTTGATTTTCAGGTTTTTCGCCTTGAGATGAATTTTTCTGAAATTGTTTTTGAGATTTGTGTTCAAAGGAGGCATTTGAAATTTTGCTTTTTCTTATTTTCAATCTTAATGTGCCGTCTGTTTTGTGAGTAATCTTTGAACAGAAGTGGTATCCATAGGTCGCGCATAAATAGTTGTGGCGACGCGTCGCTACTTGTAGCAGACTGTGCTCGAAATGTTAAAGCAGCTTTTTCATTCTGGTTTTCCGTTTATTCTGTCGGTATCGTTTCGTTAGTTTGCATCAGGGTTGGGTTTTTTCCTTGAACACTTATTTTTCCACGGTCTGTTGAAAATAATTTTCGCAACTTAGGAGAATCTTTTAACAGGTTTTACTTTCTCCTCTTTTTGTTTAACAGCTGCCCTCATCTTTTCAGTCGACTATTATTCTTCTAAATATTTCGTCAAAGAAGAGTGTGCTCCGCTTTGCTCAATTTAGCTGCTTTTTCGAAAGTTTGATTGACATCTTTTTGATTTCTCTAGACTGGTCTTTTTCTCTCGGCGTCCCTTCACTCATTCTGCTCAAAATGCAGCAGCAAAGCAATCGAAAACGAACGGATATCGAAAAACGAAATCAAAATAGAAACAGTATAAACCCATATGAAGCCCAGTTGTAAATGCACGGTAACTTTGTTCTGTTTAGTATCCTATCATTAAGAAACAAAAGTATGCCTGGCTGTGCAAGCCAGTAAGAATAGAGCGCGTGAATGTTTTCCGTTTGTGCCCCCAGCTTTGTGGCACATATGGAAAAGATCCAGCGCTTTTTGCATTTTTTTGGTTGAAGAACAATCGATTTTCTGTTGTTGGTTCAAGCATAATAAGGATAATGGGAATCAGTGGGAGCTATGGCGATATATGCTTTATTGCTCTCAAACCAGTTTGATAGCAATTATATTAGTCCATCGATCTTTATATGCATTTTTTGCTTGAGCGATTTTTTTGTCTTACTCTTTTGACTGCTCCCTCAAAACGGGAGAAACAGGTAAATAACTCAGGGCATCATGTGGCTGAGCAGCTCTCTTAGAGTTTTACGCCGTACTATTCTCTGTGTATAGGATGTTCCCGCTAAGGTTTTTAATTTCTTAATTTTCGCGCCTTTGGCCGAAGATTGAAAGTACTCATTTTTTTGCGCGCGACTTACCTCATTCAAGCCAGAGATAGCTTCTACCCTGACTAACTATTATTCATTTTGGAACAGATAAACCTATTTGATCCTGGTAATATACATATAATTAATTGGTTTTTTGTGAATGATAATGTCAATCCTGGTTTTTCCGTTTTGTTTGACTTTTCTAGCAACTTTTACCAGCTTGACTTTTTGTGTTAAGTGTAATCTTAATTTCTCTCATTCAGATTTTTAAGCAACAGGTATCACTAAATATTTATTTAGTTGCTCTCGAATGAAGTGGTGAGTGTTTTTATGCCATTTTTTCTTTTGTCTGTTTTTATTTTGTGTGATTTTTAACTTCTCAATTTTTTTTAGAAATCTAAATTATTCTCTAATTTACAATTTGGAGCAGCTCTCAATTGGCGGCAGTTTATTTCTGATAATCAAATGAAAAATTTGCCAAAGCTGAACGCCCTCCCTCTTCCTATATGCCACGTAGTCCCAAACCACCACGACAATTTGTTTAAGGCATTGTTAGGAAGCTGGTCATACAAAGAGGTCAACAACTGATTAGCACTGGTGACCAGAAACGCATAATCATTTGGAATTTATCAGTCGCCAGAACGCTCAAGACCATCCTCAGTTACAAAGAACAACTATTGGAGAAGTCATTGATAACTGATGCGGGCAATGATGACGAGAAAGAGGCCATCGTTTTGCATAGAAATCCAATATGCATCGATAGCTTGTTCGTGGATGACTTCTCGATATTTATTGGGTCGCCTGACTACCCGGGATCCGTTGGGGCCATACTATTCTGGTGACACCTGCTAATTAACCAAACAAGCTTTCGATTGACATTACTGGATGAGTTGAACCAATTTATATTTGGCCTCCATATCGAAGACAGCATATTTGATGCGCTTGCTCAACTATTTCATTCGGCCCTCGTATAGTAGTCGCCATTGCAAATAATTAGTTTTCCTGGTGCAATCGATAGTCATTTTTAGCTCAGTCACTTCCGTATAAATCCGTTTACTTGGTGCTATAAACGTTCATCCGTCTTAATTCATTGCCAGTTTATGTATGATCATATTTTTGTAACATACTACACAAAATCCTGTACAAATTGTAATTATGTTCATACGTTATTACTGAACGTACGTTATTAGACAGACTACTTCTCAATATTTGACTAATTGCTTTACCAATTGCTGAGTTTTAAATTGAATTATCAGTGGGGTTTAAAGGAGGGCATTATTTCATTTGTCAAATCACTCATATCTTTTTTTCGTTTGGCTTTAATACTAGCCAAGAAATTCAGGTTTGATGACAATTTAAGTGATAGGACTGGCAGGCATAACTGATAGGTCAGGCGTTTGGATGACGTGCCATTTATTAATAGTTCGATCCTCTGCCTCTCTGAAGATGCCCTATAAGTTAAGCTCTAACTTTGCTAAGTTGTGCATTAGTTCCAAGTCGACATGAAAAGGAACAGTTAATAATTGGCTTCTGCTAATGCACTGCTGAATGAAACGCGTAATATTGTTCGGCTTCCATTACGCAGAAAAAGACATAGGTCATCCCAAACAACTTCAGGTTCATGTTCTGATCGATTTTAATAGCTGCGATTGCGATAGCTGAGCAGAGTTAATATTGGCCTCCGCTTGATTTTTTATTTCATCGTCAAGATTTTTGTCGCGACCATATTTCGCACTCACTTAAAATCTGATTAAAAACTTGTACACCATCTAATACCTACAGTCAACTAATCTTTTCCTCAGTTCATGTTAGGGAAAATTGGTTAAAATTAAATTCATCTCGATATTGTCAGATGAAGGAAAATTAAGACTAATAGTCGCGATGAAGTTTAAACCGGCTGTACTTGTCCGACACGATAGTTAGATTGGTAACCAGGCAACTGTTGTTACGGGTTCTTCACCTGGTAATAACCATGGTAGCAGAAGAAGGCGTTGTCATTTAAAAAAGACATTTAGAAAGATTGTCGTAACCCTCGCCAAAATAGCCACTTTTTGATTAGCATTGAGCTTAGGCTAATAATAAATGCCACACGGCAAGAAAAAAAACATTCTCAAAGCTGTGGCAAAAACCTGCAATGAATTCTTTTTGAAGTTGAGGTCAATTCATCGGACCAAACATCTCTACCATCGGTTTTCAGAATTTTTTAACCCAAAGCAGTATTGAGCCTTTGTGACATCGGAGTATATTGTCAAAATTACAGTGTGCAATAAGATATTTCCGGTTGACACAGGTGCTAAGAGGAAATTGGTATTATCAACAATTAGGACTGAGCTTGGTGAACCTCAGATGTGAAGATGAAATGTCGAGAAGAATACGATAGTCATAATTTAACGCCCTAAGGATAAATATTTTTTGACATGTTGAAAAAAGCTACTTGAGGCAACGCTTAGCAATTTCACATTCTGAGAAAGAATTTCGGCTAGTTGGGAGATACCATCTGCACAGCGAACGTGTCAACAACATCACAATCAAGAACTTTCTTGATCCTTTAAAGGTTTCTGAAGATCATATTAAATTACCAGATCATATTAAAGATCATATTATTCATATTAAAGATCATATTAAGATCATATTATTCTAAAGATCATATTAAATTTCTGAAGATCATATTAAATTGATACCAGTATGACACCCGATGTTTTAAAAATGCTGGACAATACCTAAAAATTCTTGAAAACTAGATGCTTCAGCAATTGTATGACAGGGGACGAATTGAGAACTTTCACTGTGTGTGGACTTGAATTTGCATTGGTGGTGAAGCCCCTGACGAAGACTAGTTAATACCTGTCCTACATACATAGTGCCACAAACTGACGGGGTTCTCATATTGTAGTAAAGTCAATCTATCAGCTGCCTACTGTGCAATTGAGCCAGAGGTCGAATCAACGGACATATCTGCAGTCAAGATTAGCCGATTTCCTCGGGCTTGAACAACTAATTTTACCATAATTTGGTGAATTCCGATCAAAAGAATCAGCGATGTTGTGATCTTTCAATATGATCTGTTGGTGTGTAGAAATAAGAAGGAGCACATAACAGAAAGTGAATTAATTGAGTGAATGAAATCCATGCTATTATTTTGTTAGATTCTCTATTTCTACAGACTGAATTGCCTGAGAAGAATTTTTCGGAATCACCCTTCGACATCAAACAATTCGAGTCATTTGATAAGTGGTGTTTTTGTGGTAAGTAGTGCTTTTTTAGTTAAGTGGCGCTTTTTGTGAGAAAATCTGTGCTAGCCGACTTATACAGCCTTGCGGCCTATCAAAAGAAGCAACAGTCATCATAAATGCATCAGAGAAAGCAATTAGAAGAGTTGATCCTGTGATCGGACATAAATACCGGAACATCAAGTAAGATGCACTGGAAATTGTCTATGTGGTCACAAAATTGAAACAGTCATTCATAGGGATTTAGTCCTCTGACTGTGGTTTTTTTCGTTTCTGTAAAGAACGACTTTAAGGTAATTTGACTGTAAATTTCCAAAAATCGGGGAGAATATAGGCTTTTCACAACTCATTGTCCTTATCCCCAGGGCATGGCAACAAAAAATTTGTTCTTCCGTTTCTGAACTGAGGAAATTGGATTCATTTTTGATTGCAAAAAAGAACAACTTTTTTTGTGGATCGAAATTATACTAAGGACGATGGGGAAAAGTATGTTATGCATCATCCGTTACCGAGAAAGTGCGCTTAAATTTCAGATCTTGGAAACCTCGATGACCGATTAACTGTACCACAAATCAAATGGACCACGGGAATTTTTGTTTCAATTGGAAGACAATGTCATATTTGCTTTCCTATCCATAATGCCGGCATTAACATCCATATTGACTAGAACTAACAAGAAATAAGCGAAGAAAATTGATGAGAGCAAGTTTTGGTGTCGTCCATTTGTGGTATTGAAATGTTCCTGAAAACATCCGATTCCGATCATTATTTTCTGCTTTTGTACCTTTAACGTGAAATTGTTCTCACTATACTTAACTAGTTTGAATGTATTAATAATAGCGTTATTAATAAGTGTAACATAATTCGGATCTATTTTGTTTAGTGGGCTTATAAAGATCCCCCCCACCCCCCCAAAGCTTAGTGGGCTTATATTTTTTACGCCCCCCCCCCCATGCGCACGTGCTGTTTTTTACATACTAACGTGCTATATAACAACATATATTTTGTAACTGGGGGCGTAAAAACACTAGGGGGTGGGGGGGGGGGGGGGGGGCAAACAGAATATATCCCGAAGTTCATCGTGCTTGTTGTTCGCTTTAATTTCACTTTTCACTTTGGGGTCCATTCTGGAGGTGTGAGTTCGGTTGTACAGCGGAATACGGCAGTGGTCTGACTGCTCATCTGAGGGTCCTCTATCAGGGTGCAGATGTCTCCCTCTTGTACACAGCAGCGCACGCAGCACGTCCCGATCACACTCCTGCGTTTGCGAGTGAACATTGAGACGGAAGCAGAGCGAACACTAAATTCACACAAATTATGTTTGCAAATTGAAATATTCAGGTTATATTGTGGTATGTGAGCGCTACAGCGCCCACCCTCCTACCTTACTACGGCCTTTTGAGACTGATATCAAGAGTGCCCCTTGTACAGACCCATGAGTTTTCTGTCTGTTAATGGTACCATGGTTGGTCTACGATATTCTGGATGTTTCCTAGTTTTGAATTGCAAACACAGTGCTAAGTGTGTTAAGTATGTATAAGTGTGTGCAAAGTAACTTGGGGGTAATAACAAAAAATATATTCAATCGTTGACAACTTGGGTCATGAGTTCTTAAGAACTTGGGAGATAGCTGGAACAAACTTCAATGGAAGCAAAAGATTTTAGGTCCTGGGCGGATTTGAACCACCGATCTCCTGTTTACTAGACAGGCGCTTTAACCGCTAAGCCACAGGACCTTGAATAAGGTCAGGCAGAACAGCGTTCTTTATCAAAAGAATTTGTTCAACGTGGTTCATTCAGTATTTTGGTTCACTATGTTTTGTATTACGTGCTTGTAAAATATGCATGATACGAATCAGAATAGGGATCTTTCTAGGGGACTTTCTCAGGCGCTATGAGGCTATAATGGGAAAGACTCCTTCCGTTTGTGCCCCCCAAGTACGCCATGCACCCTCCCCCGTTGCAGAACACGTGCCATTACATAGTAAATCATGGCACGGGAGGAGGCACAAAAGTTTCTATCAATAGTTTCTGCCGCTAATAGCTTCAGCTGTGGAAAAATTCATGCACCTTAATGAACGCAGAACACATGCTTTTCAGCAATATGAATGAATGAATCAAACCAGTTGTGTTGAACTAAAACGCCTATGAATTGTTACGCTTATTCAAAACATTTGGCCATAGAGAGGCTCGAACTCTCGACCCTCGCGTTATTAGCACGATGCTCTAACCGACTGAGCTATACGGCCTTGATATCTGTGTGTTACCGTGAGACATTTATACCGATATAGTAACAGTTGCTTCAGCACACGAACGCAGTGTTGTGAAATCTTCAACGGAAAAGTTCCAATTAAGCTATTTATCCTCCTTGCATAAGGATTTTCCGCTTTGATCCTTCCTGGGGTACTAAGAACTGGTTATCTAGGACGTGGAGAAAGCAGGAAAGGTTTAGCCTGCAATAGAAGAAGCAAATTGTCTGAATGAATGCGAACTAACTCACCTGCGTGATCGAAGTCGTTTCTCACTTTGTCCAGTGGACAGGATGCGGTCCCAGTCGTACCACAATTCGCATGTGACGTTCTTTCCTGGTCCCACGCACGCTCTAACACACCCAGCTTATATTGTGCAACTGCTCCCGAAAGAGTGATTCTATTTGACATGTAAGTCTTCTTAATTAAGACTTAATTAAGAGATATCTAATTAATTGACTAACAAGACGAAAGTTATTAATTGACTAACAAGACGAAAGTTGCGAGTTTGTACGTGGTAGACGGTAACAACATCCATAGCGCAAAAAGTAAATCAAATATACAAATCAGACGACTGACTGACTTCATTTCGCATCTTCAACGGAAAAGTTCCAATTAAGCTATTTATCCTCCTTGCATAAGGATTTTCCGCTTTGATCCTTTCGCTTTGATCCTTTGGTATTTTTCTGTTTTTGCCCCCTGGCGACCATTAGTGTTGTAGAAGAGAAAAGGGAACATTTGTTTTATACCTGTTATTGTGTTTTAAATGCAGGTTTATAGGCTTTATTGACTGTTAAATGATGTTCTTGTTATAATTCACGTTCTTTAGTTCAATCTGTTTTTGGATTGTATTCGGGACTTATCCTGCTTTGATTTTAGTTTGATATTAAGATTTTTGTTGCCATCTGTAACGTCATGCTGACGTCACATCAGCTTTTAAATTGCTCTCGAATGATATTTGACGTAGCTATTGCCACATGCGCCTTTTTAAGCAAATTTTTTGACAATTTGTTTCCTTTCTGTTCATTCACGTGAACTCGACCTTAGAAACTGGATAAAGTGGTGAAGCCTGAGAATATTAAGTCACAATGTAGGTTTTGTAGAATCCACGTGTAAGGAACACCAGCTGACTTTTTTCCTTTGTATGAATACATTTTGGACACACAGCATTTTTTCTCATGAAAACGGAAGCCGATAAATCAGTCCTCAAGCAAAATTGATGGCTCTGTGATTTTAGAAAATATATGTTATTACTCTAATTCTTCCCTCAAATTCTCAGCTGGCCACTATAGCGGACTTATTTTTACAATCCAAAGAATTGGGTTTGTATTGGGTCTATGTCTTGCAAGATATTTTTACACATTTTTAAGCGACTTTGAGCTTTCAGAACGGGATAAACAGGTTGCGCCCAGTGGGAATTTGATGAGAGGCTCTAAGCTAGATTTTAGTCTTTTAAGTGCTTAAGTTTCTGAAACTGCTGCGAAGGGCTAAATACTAGATAAACTTTATATTTTTTTTGTAGTTCTTTTGCCAGAAATATGTCAATAACGTTTTTCGTGTTTTTAATTTTTGTTAGGTTGGTATGTATTTGTCTTTAAAGTTCATCAAGCTCTTAGGCGAGCCATAACTCATGTCGGTTTTAAAAAAAATAGTGTTTTGATCTTTAGGGGGCGAATAAACGTTTTAGAGCTGGATAACAAGCTACTGTATAGTTTTTAGAGAAAGAAATGGTTTCTGGATATTAATATATACAACTTTTGCATTTTTTTAAAAAAAAAATTTTTCAAATGTCATTTTTTGCATCTTTCGTCCCTTAGGGACCAATGAAATTGAGGGCTTGTCAAGGGACTACTGGAATAGTTTAGCTACAATGAAAGGGATTTGAGTATATTAATATAATTTTTGGCGATCTTTCAACAAAAGATTTTGTTGAATTCTCATTTTTTCAAGTTTTGTCGCTTTCCGAGTTTATCGATACTTTATGGCTAATGAAATTTTATCTAGGCTAAAAAATAGGTTAATTGATTTACTAGTTAAGAAAATGGCTTTGAAGACTTTGATCTCACGATGTTTTGCAACTTCCAATCAAATTTGCTATTTTCTCCTTTTCTGTGAAATTCATTTTTTAATATTTAGGCGCATATAAACCCGTTTCAAAGCTTGTGCGTAATTTAATAAGTATGATTAAAAGGATATAAATTTGCTTCAAGACCTTTAGCAATGCTAATAACTGTTTTTAAATTTTTGAGACTGTTAGTTTGGCATTGTTCAATTGGGAATTTGTTCACGTACAATAGATTTTAGTTTTTCAGTCTTTGTTTTGGATTCTGTATCAGGACTCATTTTTTACTGCTTTTTTTTTACTTCCTGGACTTAAAATATGTTCAGCTTTAATTTTGTTCACAGCTTATTCGACATTTTGCTTGAATTCTATTTGACGTCTGTAGGCTAGTTTCACTCTTCTCTGGCTCTGCTCAAAGTGCTTCTAAACAGCAGTTGTTCAATAAAAGAATCTAGAATCAACAGAGTCAGCATCGAAAACTCCAATTAAAAATAAATATGGGATAAACCGATAAACCCTTAAAGCACAATTTTAGATGCCCGCTACTTGAACTTTGTTCTAAGAACAATGAAAGATAAAGAATGCAAATAATGACCGTTTTATAGAATCATTTCAAAGTGCTATTAAGCTGTTTCGATTTTTTTTTCGTAGTTAGACATACTACCGTTTCCTAATGAGAGGATATACAGGCTAGTATTAATATCAATGAGCTTTTGGTCTTAGTTTTTTCTTTCATACTTGAACTTTGTATTTACATAAGTTTTAGTTACCATCTCTAATGCTTATTGGTATTGATACTAGCAACTCTACCCTCTCTTATGAAACGAGAGTACGTCTAAATAGGAAATAAAAATCCAAATAGTTTGCAATTTGAAAATGATTTTGTACGTTAGTCTTGTGTCGTTTTTATCGTTTAGTCCGAATAGGGGTTATGGGGATCAATGGCGGCTATTTTTGGACAATTTACCGTATTGTTTTTTGTTTAAATATATAAAAAAATTCTGCGTAAATATCTTAAGCTTTAATCTCGTCTTAATTGTATCGTGAGTTGTCCATAATTCTTATTGAGCAAATCTTGTGAATCAATGCAGGGCTGCATACAAGTAGTGTCATAGCTTTAGGAAAACCTTTGCTTGTGCAATTGCAGTTTTCGTGAGCGTCCGATGTTGGTCGAATATATCTTTGCTGCATCACCCGGAACGAATAGTGTAGAAATGGTGGCTTACCCGTATTCAACACTCGGAATTGAATAAGTTTGAGGGATGGCAGCTGCTATTAAAATCAACAGTGAAACAAAATCATAACAATTTAGTAGAGTCCTCATCTCAGTTCTGTTCTTTCAGATATGGTTTGCATCTTCCATATTTAACACGGTTCAGGCTTATCTCATTTTAGAACAACTGGGTTGCGTGAACAAAAAGTAGCTATAAAATCTGCTTTAACCCTTTAATAACTGAATATCCGAGGCTTAGTTTAAATTGTAATAACTGGGTTCAGTACAATTTAAACTGAGTCCCGGATTTTCATTTCAGAGTTAAAGAGGTCTGTATAGCTACTTTTCTCTACATTCAATCAGTTACGCTCTTGTACAGGGGGGGGGGGGGGGGGTTGGGGAGTTGCAGTCATGTTCAGTTGGCGCTGACTTGGTACTATTCACGGCAACTGGATGATCGAATTAAGAAAATAGAATGAAAATTTCTTTTGAATCAAATTAACACCACTACCTCGCTACACTACCATTTGTGAATAATATTGCTAAGAACAGGAACATTAAATGGCTCTTATTAGTCTAATCTGTGTATAATCTATAGTGGACAACGACTAGATTAAGCAATGTAATTTACTGAGTACTATCTTCAGTGTTTGTCTTTTGTGTGCATTCTTTTCTACTGTTCTCTTCGTGAGTTTGTGCGGTAGTCTCGATTAGAGCTCAGATTTGACTTTGATCTCTATCTTGCGCGGGAGCTCTGCCTTCTTGGAGTGAGTTTTGCTGCCACTAATTAGAAGCTCGCCCTTGGAAGGGTCCCAAAGGGACTCAACAGTGTCCATGAGCACAGCTTGAGGAACTGAGAAGCTCTGCTGGAATTGATTCAACACCTACATAGAAAAGCAAACATGTTTTAAGGCTATCCCGGGTTGAAGTTTCTTTGATTTCATACAAGGATCATATATGATTTCATACTGTCCATACTTGATTTCTTAGTACGATCCTTGCATGAAACCAAAGAAATCATATATGATCCTTGTATGATTACCAAGAATTCATATATGATCCCAGTACGAATACCAAGTATCATACATCTATTTTTTGAAAATCTTTAAACATTTATGTTTTTTGTTTTTATTCGGTAGGGCATCACCTGTATGATACACCGGCATCACATTGTGATCCGCCAAAAAACCCTAAAGTACAATATCAATTGCAAAGAATCAAATGAGGATTGCAAATGCGATATATTAATTTAATAAGTCCTCTGACTACCTTATACGAGAATTTTTGCACCAGTCAATGTATTATGTCTCATATATGACCTTGTATGATATCCAAGTTTTTTCAAATTCATTGGAAAATCAAAATTATACAGTTTTTAGTCTTTGAATTTTTTTGTATGATCCCTGTATGATTTCTAGGAAATCATATATGGTCCTTGTATGACTACCAAGAATTCATACAAATCATATATGACCTAGTATAAATACTAAGAATCATATATGACCTAGTACAAAATCAAAGAAAGTTGTATGATCGTTGACCCGGGATTATTGGCCTTCTCGACTCGAAAATGAGTATTGATTTTTTGAATTTTTTTACCGGAAGTACTATTTGTTCAAGCTGCGTTTTGACATAAATGCGAAATTGAGTCAAGCTGCCGTATGAGCTATTTTTTCCGAGGAAGAGAAAGAAGTTTTTCGTTAAATGAACGACTTTTTAACTTACAAAATTTGTGAGAGAATTGTGCATATAGATAGGCGTTTTAGCCCCTTTTTCGTCCATCTGGGTTGACTTCTTTTTACTTTGTTCTGTTTTTATGTTACGATATTTTTTAATCGAGGCTGTATCAGAATTTAATTTTCTTGAATTGATAATGCAGAATGATAGATGATATAATGCTTTTCAAGTGCAGAATCGGCTCATATCAAAAATTTTTAGCTTTTTGCTTTTCTGTAATAATTTTTTTGTTTTTGGATCTTTTAGCGCACTGTTTTGTATAAAGTGTAAAAGGCAACCTACTTTTGTTATTTCATGCATTGAATACTTCTTTTCTTAATGTGAGATATATTTTTTTGTCAAATTGTCCGCTTACTATTCTGATTTTCGTGCTATTTTCCGATTTTTTAAAATTTAATTGCTAGACTAAGGCTTTCTGTGCACTGTCAGGGTATTTAATTTCGGGGAATTTGTTTCCAGATTTTTGACGATATTGGCAAAATCTTTGTTTCGAATCTTTGAATTCTATTTTTACTGCTTTTTGATAGAAGGATTGCTATGGAACTGGAATGCTAACTAACGAAATGTACATGTTCTTCTTCTTGATCTTTTTCAGTTTGGTTTTAAACTTTTAAAATAATGAAGTTAAATTTTTGTTACTTTTGTACAATGTATCCATAGCCTCTACACTCTAGCATTTGGCTTATTTGTTGGCGGACATTTATGCTGAGTAGTTGCCACAACCTCGGGTTTTATTGCTGCGTCTTTATGAGTTGTTAAAGCTGTTAGCCTTTTTTCTTTGGTTGTTTTAACAATTGTCTTATTTACAGTTGATTACTTGTGATATAATCAAAATCTAACATCTCAGCTTTAAAAAGAATTTGTTTTGGGTCTGTTTCTTTTATTATCTTTTTGAGACTGCAGATCTACAGAGCTACTGCGGCTATTTTCTAACAACCTGCCAGCTATGTTTTCCGTAATTCGAAAGTTCGAAACCGGTTCTCAGGAGATCACTCCTAAAGTTTAGAGTTTCTGTCCTTATTGAACATTTTGTATTTTTATAATAAGACAAGATTTTGCCATTCCAAGATTTCATTGTGTTACTTCTCCGGAAAATCTGCTCTTATTATTTAAACCTGTGCGGCGTTGTTTTTTATGGTCCCGATTTATGTAATTGTTTTCTTTGCTTGCTTTGATGATGTCAGTGCTCTAATTTTTTCTCGTTTCGATAGGTTTGATTTTACAAATTTGGTAGTCTTGGTGAGGCAAAAACTAATTGCCTTCTTTCACATAAAAGATTCATTTTTCGTCTGCCTTTGGAGTTCTTTTTTGGGAAGGTCCGACGCTTCAAGTTGCTTCCGAAATTCTTGCGGCAATTGTTTTTTTTGTGGTCAAGTTTTTGTTACGGCCATATGACGTCACCATCACTTCAGATCGATTTTCATGGAATTTTGACTAAATTTCGTTTGTAATGTCATTTATCACCCTTATTGGAGCGAGTTTTTGTTTAAGTTTTTGGTCACACGTAATTTTGGTCTCTTTAAAAATGACCTTTCTTTACTTCAATTCAAGGTGGTAAGGTCAAGTGACTGTTTCACCTTTTAAAGTTTTTTGAGAGCAGCTAATAGACGCACCAGTAAGTAATACAGATTCTTAAAGTAAATCTCAGCAATTAATAAAAAGAAGAAATTTTTCTTTTTGGCATTTCTTTCAGTATTTTTTGAGACTGCAGATCTACAAAGCTATGGCGTCTTTTTTTCTGGTAATATGTCAGCTATGTTTTGAATTCTTTAACCAAGAAGGTTCTTCTATTCAAAATCATGAGCCCAAGTATGCTTAAAATAGAGAAACCAAAGTAGGAGATCCTATATTGTCACTAATGGAAAGATCAAACGACTAAACAATTTTGCCAAAGTCACTTCTTTTTTGCTGGTAAGCTCTGAGCAAGTTTAAAGATCTCAGAAAGGAGGCTCGGAAACGTGTATTTGAACATAAAATGCCCGCCAAACTTAAAAGCCTTTTTTTATCAAGCATGAAAGTTGTTCATAAGTAGACACGTTCACAGATATATACTTACGCGAAAACTTTTTTTAAATACCTTATTCTGGGATAGTGGCTTGAAAATTGGTATATCATTGATAAAATTTAGAAAACAACCTATTGTCAATTTTTTTTTTATTTTAAAATAATAATATCTCAGAATCAAGCAATAAATCAAGACAAATTTAATTGAATTAAACTCATTTTTGTCATGAAGGGGGGTTTAAATGATTTTAAAAACCATAAATAAATAAAGCCAAAAATGAGAAAAGAAGTAATAACAATTTTGAGTTAAAATTATGTACCAGCTGGGAAAAATGTCATGTTTTCTTTACATTAAAGAGTTGTTAAGAAAGTTAGATTTCAGAAATCTTTCTACTAGATGTTTTGAAAGTGAGTTCCGAAAGATCTCAAAGACGCGTTGGTCCAGTTTTTCCGTAATTTCTGATTCGATAGTTGCAACTGTTGCTTTCCAGAAAGGAATTCTAAATTCCGTTTAAGCAAAACCAAATTTGTGCAGAAATCGGTTTTTGAATTTTGTGCAGAAATCGGTTCTTCAATTTTGAATGTGAACATCCAGAATCGTTAGAATAGCAAATTGAAGGTGATGGATGTACTTCTTACCTTCCATGTGAAATAAGAATGGACATAATGTAATATCGAATAAAGGCCTTTATGAAGATCGCACCAAGTTAATCAAAATTTTATCAAAATTTAATCAAAAGCAATTAGATCTAGTTTTGTCGGAGCTGCCATCATTGTTTGTTTGTTTTTTTCTCGACGGCCCACTGCTATTAAGACTTATTTCTAGTTGTTCCGACCCCACTTGTGGTGAAGGAACTATATACTCAAATGGATTTTTTTTGTTCAGACAATTTTGGCCGATGGATATATTCATCGTACAGAAATGTGAGTGGTATCATTAAAAAGCTAGTCCAGCGTAGAATTAAAAACTAAAAAGGTTTTTTTTTTGAATTTCGTTTTTTTCGAGAAGTTATCGAAGTTATTGAAGTTTTGTGTGAACACGGGATACTTGGCACTTTTTGGTGATTGTTCACTTTTTAGTGTAATTTTTCTTCAAAATATTAATTCAAAATTACATTTCAGGCCACAAAATGAAACAATTTTGAGTTCCTGGTAGACGAAAGGCGATAAAAACAATAGTTCTAGTCTCATAGGAAAGTTAACATTCAAAAAAATTTGAATTCTATTTCAGAGCTCTTTAGCTCTTTTAAAAATCTTTTCATATTTGTTTTTGTTTTCTTGGGTCACCTAGCGACTAGTCACTTTTCATAGATAGGTCCCGTTAATGACAAACCTGATTTACAGTTAAATGAAGCCCAAATTTGAATTCTATTTAAGAGTTCTTTTATAGAAATCTTTTCATATTTTTGTTTTGTTTTCTTGGGTCACCTAGCGACTAGTCACTTTTCATAGATAGGTTCCGTTAATGACAAACCTGATTTACAGTTAAATGAAGACCAATGAACAAAAAATTCGTTTTCAAATAAATGCTGGTGTTTTTTTGGCTTCGACTTTTGAGTTTTCGTAATTTTAAATGAAATTTTCTTTGAGGTTTTACTAAATTTTTGGAGTCCTATACCTTTGTCTCGTTGATTAAAAGTGCAATGGATTTTGTAATAAGCATTAAGTGAACATATCTAAAGCTTTCAGTGGACAGCTAATGGCTGTTAAGCCTTTAAAAATAATTTTTCGAGAAATTTTTTAACATTAACTTATTTTTGTGAATTATAAGTCAGTCTCAGTAGATAGGGATCCTTCCTTTCTACTGCAACAAAATTAATCTGATTAGCGGTTTTATCTTCTAACTATTTGTTTTATGGCTTCGATGCGACAAGTTTTCAAAAAATTAAAAAATATATTTTTGGATATTTGCTTATTATTGGTTCCTCTTGACATCTTATCACATTATCCCGATAATGATACCTCGCATTGGTTTCGAGAAGACGTTCACAGGATGATGGATAAGGTTTCCAGAGAAAGGCTTTTGGTTTAAATGGCTTCGACACTTTCTTCTCGCACTTTACTGATTTTTTGGTTTTTGCTGATGTTTATTGTTGTTTCCATAGTTATAAGACTTATTGTGACGACTTATTGATTACCTATGCATAACAAATATCCCTGTCCTCAAATCGAAGCATACGCTCCATTTGAGCGTGTTTGGCGGCTTCTGCTGAAAGCTATTGATTTTAATGGCTGTTAAGACTTCAAAAATAATTCGAAAAAATTTTTGAAAATTAACCAAGCTTAATTTTTTTTTCGTGAGCTGCAAGTCAGTCTCACTAATTTTTGGACACATTTTTTTCCATTTCCACCAGAATCAATCTATTTAGCGGTTTTATCTTCTTACTATTGGTGTTATGACTTCGATGCACAAGTTTTCATATTTTTTTTGTTTTTGGATATTTGTTTTGTAATTTTGTTTCCTTTTGGAATCTTATCACATTATCCTAATAATGATAGTTGGTTTGGCTTAGGGATGACGTTTAACGGATCATATATAAAGTTTATAGGGAAAAATTTATGGTTTAATTGGCTTCAACACTTTCTCGTACTTTTTTACTGAATTTAAGGTTTTTGTCTGTATTTCTTATTGTCTTCATTATCTATTACTTATTGTAGTGTCTTATTGATGACCTACGAATCACTTAGCGTATTTATTAGCTGCCGTTGAAAGCTATTGAATGTAATGGCGTTGATATTACGGGTTTTCTCCAACAATTCGTGGTTTTAATGTATTTGCTCATGTTTGTTGATCTTTTTGAGCCAAATTGTTAAAAGAACACCATTGCTGTTAAAAAATTATTTGAAAGTGGAAAATTCGTACCGAAATTATCATTTTTTATTGGCTTCAACACTTTTCTTGCCCATTTTTTTTGAATTTGCTGTTTTTTACTTTCATTTAGGTAGCAATAAAAAGCGGACCGGTCCCATTAGCTTGTATGAGGGTTGAATGAATGTTGTTACCCGAAGCAGTCAGTTTAATGCGAATAGTCTTAAAGTTTTTGATATTTTACATATTCAAGTTATAGAAGGATTTTTCAATTTTTCATTTTGTTCTTTTCGTCAACTTGTAACTTAATCTCATCATTGAGAGGTCCCATTCCTTGTATTTTAAAAATTAACATGTTTACTGATATTACGATGTAACTGATGTTTTGTTTGTTGGACAATATGCGTTTTTTTAAAAGTGATGTGAGTGGTGTGTTTTTGTTTCTTTTTCTTTTCCTTTAGTACAATCGCGTAATAACAGATCCCAATTATTTTCAAATATGGCACAAGTGAAGTTATTATTTCATTCAGTATAATGTTAGTTGAATTAGTATATATAGATATTGAAATAAAGATACATAATTTTCAGATGATAGCTAATGATTTTAATGACTTCACTAATTTGTGTTTTCGCAATGTTTGTAATTTTTTGTTCGTAATTTTATTAGTTTTTTTGCACTTTTAGTCCGTTCCTATTAGTCTAACCATAGACAAGTGCTATTGGTTTCATTAAAGTTTTTTGGTAAATTTATCAAGAATTTTTTTGTTAAAAGCTAATTATTTTGAAGAGTTTTGAAATTATTTGGTTGAAAAATGTTGATTGATTTTTGGGTTTCGCCTCTTCGCCTCATTATTTCTTCTTTTTGTCTACTTGTTACCTAGTCTCATTAATCCCATCTGATGTGCAGTTAGGAAAAATAAATTTGTGTAGTAAGGATTTTGTCTGATTGTAATTTGACGTTGTTACTAGGTGCCTTTAAATTAAGATATTGAGTTTTGCCCTAATATGTTGCTTTTTGTTGTTGCTTTTTTTCTCGTAGAGTTTTTTATGGCAGATCTTGTTCTTATGAGGCATGGCTTTATTTAATTCAATTATCATCTTGGTTGTGTAACGATTTTGTAAAACATCTATTTTGGTCTCTTTGTCAAAAATGTAAGTCAAAAGAAAGTTAGGTCAAAAATGTAGAACATGAGGTCGGAACATCATGACATTTGTTGTTTCAAATGAAAAAGCTTACCCGAATTTTCGTTCTTCTTTTAAAAATAAAAGTTTCCCCGCGTTTAATTGAATTTTCTTGGTCTTTCTAATATGTCAAAGCCACCATGGTAGATACTGGTAATCGATTGAAGTATCTCTGCTCAAAGAGTGACAATACTTACGGCGTGCAAAATACAACTCATAAAGACTTAACTAATTCGGTGCAAAAATTATTAACGTCCATTTTCACAAAATATACTTTTCTGTCTGCTGCGATCTATTGAATTTATCTTTCCTTGTGTGAGCATCAATGGAAAACCATGCTTCATTGCTTTGAACTGAAATGGATATAGATGGAAGTGTATTTTTTTCCAGCTGTATATTTGTTTCAGTCATTGTTTAAAATCCAATTACCAGAGTACTGAATTTCCAATTTCATCTTGAAATCTATTTTTCGTTTTAAAAAATATGATGGGTTATCTGGATTGCTATTCTTTATTTTTTTCTCAGAATTAATAATGAACTAGAAATAGTACAGAAAGACGAAGAGAGTAAAATATATAACTTTAAAACAATTTTCAGGCATCTGACTAACAGAACAGTAAAAAATTTTCAGAAATTTTTCTTTAATGAATTAAAAATTGTACAGAAAGACGAAAATGTAATTTATACAACTTAAAATTGTATATATCTGGCGTTGCGATAAGCGGACAGTATCGAAAACTTCAAACCTCATTTTCGTAAAGAAACGAAAAATTTAAAATGTTTTCAATGATTTTTCTAGAGCTTTTCAATGATACCACTTTTAGGTCTCTGCAAAAAGATATTGACCGGTCAGAATTTGCCTAACAGCAAAATTGGGCTGGTATCAAGTCACTAACCCCTCAGATAGGTTTAGTGGTTTGCAACAAGTGTTTTGTTGATAAAAACGTTTTGGACATGCCTGTTCTCCTTGTGAATGTTTTCCAGAGACAGTGAGGTCTCTGCCCATGAGATGGATCGATAGTTCTGATGCCTGGTATCCACTGATCTGTAGGTAAAGGAACCATCCATCGTCATTCTCATTCATTCTAGATGATTGGGAAAATTGGCCACCACCTGCATCACCTAAAATATTTATTTCAATAGTTATTTCAATCTACTTGATGCATATGTAGACTGAAAAGCTACTGTGAAACATGATCACTTGTGGGATGGCTCAAGATCCAATATCAACTTCTAATATCAACTGTATCTCCGGAAAAATTTACCTATTACACTCAACTTTTAACCGAGAACACAATCTTTAAGATGTTAATTTAGCACTTGTTGTGAAATGCGTTGCTTGAAAAAGTAATTCAAACAATGTTACAAGATATTAAGCAAATATTGAGGTAAATATCACATCACGCCATGGTTTCACAAAGTTTAAATACCCACAGTTTTCTGGATTTGAACTTGTTTCGAGTTGCTTGCTTCCGATTTACGGTACATCGCCCTCAACTGATCATAAGCTCTATGAAAAAATGGCCGTAAGTTCTGCGACAAGTTGATTGCGGTTTTGAAGGTAAATGCTACCAGAAATGTGATTTCAATTTCTTTTCACTGAGCCTTAAAAAATTCTGTGAATGTTTTTACGACGGAGGATAATATTTTCACCGAACTTCTTCCGTTTGTTTATAGGAACTATGGTGAGGATAACGTCTCGAGCGCTGCAATTTGTCGAGGTGTTTAACTCATTTTTGGTCCGACCCCTCTTGAGGGGGGAGGAACTATATACTCAAATGGGTTTTGTTTCAGTCAATTTTGACCGATCGATATATTCATCGTAGAGAGTTGTCAGTGGTGTCATTGAAAAGCTCGTCCGGCGTACAATATGGAATTAAAAAGAGGAGTTTTTTTGAATTTCGTTTAAAGCGAGTTATCGTGGTTTAAATTTTTGTGAATATTAGACCTATTCACATTTTCCAAAATTTTTGCCTAAAATTTCGTCAATTTTGCTAAAATATGTAAAAAAAACTTAACAAGGGTACTGTTGATTTTATTGTACTGACAAAAATGTTGATTATTTTGATTTAGTTTTTTTGGCTAAATATTTCAAATTCAAAATGCAGTCATCAAAATTTTTTTAAATAAGCTTCTGTAGTTCATTTTGATGAAACTCGCTGCAAGTAAACACCCAAAGATAAATAACACAATCTTTGCAAACTACAAATGGAGCTAGTCCTACATCCACTTCCATTGAGATTGGTCGAATTAAATTTTCGCCGTTCATTTCTGATCTTTTTAACTAACGAATTATTTAGATCTTTAACAATTGAGTTTTCTTAATGTAGAACAGCAAAATAAGGCTGTTTTTGGTCCAATCGTTGACCCTTACAAGCCAAAAATATTGTAATCAGTCAAAGATTGTAATCAGTCGGTCTTTTTTTTTAAAAAAATTTCGATCTTATGTTATTTCAAGAACAGAACAATTCAAATCAAAGCTCACTGTTGATAGTTCCAAAAGGTTTTATAAGCATTTCCAAATTAATATATCTAGTTTCTTTACTCGAAAGGTGTTGGTTATTTTGACTTTTAAAAATGAATGATTTTTAAATAAACAATGGTCTTTTGACTTTGTCACTATTTTTCTTTTAATTTGGTCAACTTGTAGCTTAGTGTCAGCAAGAAGGAATGCTTCTTCTTCTTCTTCTCTCTTCTAAAATAATTTATAATTTTGTTTGCGGTTTTACAAGTTAAGTTATGGTTTTCTGGCTTTGATTGTAGTAGATTTCACATTTTTTTTTTTCATTTTTAGGCAGTGGCCCATTTTTCACGGTTTTTTTTCTCGTTTTGTCACGTTATCACATTTTTGACTGTTTACATATTACCTTACTGGCATTCAAAATAAGGCACAATTGAACATATAAGAGTCTTGAAAGGAATACATTGTTTTTAACGGCATCAAAACCCCTTTCTCGAAGAATTTAATTGAATTTTTTTACATATGTCTTTAACTGTCGTTGTTACTTTGTCTTTTTAGTGGTATGGAATTTCCTGGACGATGACAGGTCTTATTGGGATTTTATGGAGGAATATATGAGCCTATGTTCTGATTTGAGCAGATGGCTGATGGCTGTCATGACTTTGAAAACAATTGTTTTAAAAACAAAAAAAACAAACTTGACATCGCCTTTTTGTTCTTTTTTGTCTATATGTTACCTGGTCTCGTTTATTACAGGTCACATTTGACTTTTTTGTTGTCGAAGGAAGTTGCAAGTGTACAAACGCTAATTTTTAAATAGAATTTGTTAAGATTTTATTGGTTTCGACACTTGTTTTTCGCGAAAAAAAAGTAGACTAATTTTTGATTTTTGTCTATATTTGACGTTCTTTTTGTAGACGTTATAGACATTCTGTATAAATACAGGTCTCAAGTGCTTCCTTTGGACTAATAGATGAACCTGTTTAATTAATTCATTTTGTAGCTTATGGATTTCATGTCTTTGGATAATATTATTATTGAAAAATACAAAATTATCACTTAATTCTGTGCCCTTTTTCTATTTTTGTGTATTTCTTACCAATTCTCATTAACGAGAGATCGCATAAGACATTTTTGGCTTAATCGAGGAAGGCTCAATTGAACCTTTTTGAGGGGCAAGTTATGGCTTTACGTCTTCGACCGCGTTTTCTCGCAAGTTTTAATTGAGTTTTTGTTTGTTGTCTCTATTTGTTCTTTTTTTAACCAAAGATTGAATAATGACAAGTCCTAATTTCCCCCTGTAGAGGCATTTGTGATCATAAACACGTTGGATGTTTTCAATTGCTATCTATTGTTTTTCATTACTTTGAAATTAATTGTTTTTAAAAATGTAAGCCAATTTTTTAGCCGTTTTTTTTTGTCTATTTACTACCGAGCCTTTTTATGGAGTGGTTCCATATCTTTTCTAGAGAAGTACAATTGTTTTCTTTAACTTCAGTTTTATCCAACGCTGTTTTGAACAACTTCTATTACAATGGACAGAAGTGTTGATGTAATTCATGTTTGTTATTATTGGTTTGATTTTGTTGTCCGTTCTGACTTGCATTTTTTACTCCACTTGAGTTATTTGCGTTGGAGACGATCTTTTTGGTCATACACATTTTCAAAAAAATATTTGATTCTTTGAGGGTTTTCTATCTTCCTCATTTGGTAGACATTTAAGCCAAAAATGTGGATGAGCGGGGTCGTAACTTTATGTGCAAACGAACATTACCGAGCCTCCTTGTTGGCTACTACTTGAGTCTATGCCATATTTTACCTTGCATTGAGTTTATCTTGACGTTCGGATTTTTATTTTTTTTTTCACATATGGAACTATTTGTAGCTACGGGTTGAACAAGAGAGCTGGAGATTTAATAGATTTTGATTTGAACTAGACTGAGTTTGGCACTATATAAAGTAGCATAAATCTTTTAACAGGGAAAGTTTTGACTTGTGGAGGTTTGTGGAAAGCAAAAAAGTATAAATGCTTTAATTTAGTTGACTAATTATCAATCAAATTTCGTGGGAATTATTTTTACTTCTGTGAATGTGTTGTTTTGTGATTTTTTTTGCTTAGTTGCTTTGCTTCATGATCGATTTGATTTGACTTTCCGTCATCAGAAACAAGACAAACTGATAGATCACGAGGAAATTTAATAACTGTGCATTTCTCCTTAAGTGTGGGTGACTAGTCTCTAGGTGTTCGTTGCACTGAAACTACTGAGGAGGCATTATTTAAAGGTGTGAAGGGAAAAATGTGCACTTTGTCATAATGGAAACTCTTTTTAATTTGTTTCATAACCAAGATTTGCTTCCGCATATTTTCCCAAGAAAAAATGGGCGAGCTTCTCTTGCATTAATTGCATTGGAAATATATGATGAATCATCTAGTGAGATGTCAGTCTAAACTTTTTTTGTGAAGTATTTTTCTCAAACATATTTTCACTTTTCAATCTTGCAAACTTTGGGTTATAATTACCCAATCCAGCAATAATACTTAGAAATTTTTTGTTTTAGAGATCAAATTTTTGAGGTTGTTTGAAAACTCAGCGTTTTGTATTTCTGACTAAAGTTTAAATGAAGCTTAATGTATTTTGTTTCTTCCGTGATTTAAAACAACTTGTTGCGGCTTTTCTGTGTTCAAGATCAGCAAAAATACCCAAAACTTCAGATTTTATCAGTATGGGAAGAAATTGTTTTGCTTCTACTTCCAAATAACGTGTCATTGGGCATATAAGCAGTAAAGCTTCGGGTATAAGCTTACTGTAATAGTAAAGAACTCTCAGATTTTTTCGAATTTATTTTTTTGATACAGCATTTTACTTTTTAAGCAGTCAATTTAGTCTGACGACTGTGTGACGATATTGGAAAATTTAGAGGACATCTTCGAAAAATGTCTTTAGATAGATGTACTTTTGTTTATAACGAGATGCTATCGTTTAATTTTTCCCCAGAGAATGCTAAAAGAGCATTACAGTTGGGAATCAGATCTGGATATAAAGATGCAAAGATGTGGAACATTTGAAGCTGTTCTTCATCTTCAAAGTTATTTTTTTATCTTTCCTTACGAAGTATGTTATCTATCTGAAAAGGTGAAAAAGTTTTAAGTCCGGATCGAGAAATCAAAATTTTAATGTCACAACGAAAAATTTGTCACAGCTTAGCAGAGCAATTTAAAAACATTTTGTAAATTAAAAGGCCATCATTCTTGAAACAATTCTTGAAAAATGTGGTTCTGTGGTTGTGCCTGAGTAAATATTTCTAATGTTCTGGTTCTTTAAAAATCGTTTCCGAAAAGAAATTTTTTTTGCAAAATCTTTACACAGTTTTTGTTATCTTTTTTCCAATCAAATAGGCTGACTGCAAAAAGCGGTACTTCTCATGGAAACTTTTTACAAAAAATTTTTTAACTTTTCCCTCTCATAAAAGCGAGCTGTTCTCTCTCATTGGCGATGATCACAAAATCTAATTTCTTTTTGGGCTGAAATTACAATGTTTTTTACTTCGGAGAAGCCCTTCACTGGCCATTTGAAGGTCCGTGGAGCTGTGTCTTCAACGCTTCAGCAATGGTGAATTTAGAGCTCATTAAGCTTTTACTTTTTCTATCTGGTTACCTGTGAATGATGATGATGACGACGAGGAACTGCTGCTGCTTGAACTGGAGAAGGAGGCTGAGTGCATGTTGTTGTTTTTAACACCTGAGGCTTCAACTACAAAATTTGCTGATACTAAAGGTATATTGATTCCTGCACAGAGTATATAGACCAGAATTAATGGGAAAGAGGAACTGAGAGAACTGAATAGGGGGAATTTGTGTGTCTTTGAGATGGCACTGCTACTTGACAATGATACTGAACACATTTGTGCAGTTCTGTGTAAGTTTGCTTTTTCTCTTTTGTTAGACACAAGTTGGGACGATGGTAGTAATATTGAAAGTATCTCTCTAAGTTGTAGGATTGCAATGTGATATTGCAATAGTGGAGATTGAATACAATAGCAAAGATTTGGATGCTGGAGATTGAGCGAGTTTCACTTGAGGAATTGTAGTGACATAGTGAGGATTCGCTGCTGTGAGACTCCAGTTGTGCCTCGACACTTCGGGAGGTTTTCAGGCTGTGACACGTGAAATTTAATTTATAGCGGTTGAAGATCGTTAGACCAATGAGATAGTTAAACGTACTTTTGTCAGATCCGAGGCAAGTACGTCATTTGTCGTCAGGATTTAAATTTGAGGCCTCGTATTTCGTATCGTTATCATTACTGAGATAGAGAATACCAATTGTTCTGTGCTGACGTGGTCTGTGTTTGAATAGCGTCGGAATGAGCTGTTGGATGGTTGAATTTTATTGTACGGCTGCATACACATTAGACAGGTTTTTGTCAGCGGCCTTTTGTTCTGATAAATTGAAACGGTTTTAGATATTTGATTATCCGCTCCATGCTATTTAACTGTAACCGTGCATGGTCTCTGTTTTTATACAATCAGAAAATATGAATAGGTTTGGATGATATTCAAAAATGATTTTTGATATTGAGGTCAATACGGTTCTTCAAAATATTTGTGTAGTTTTTAGGCGTTAAAATTGATTCTTATTAAATAACTATAACTCTATATGCTCCTAGTGAATGTCGTTCAAGCGCCTTGATTCGTTCAGCAGACAAAATTCGACCTTCTTTTTAGCAGCAAATTTGCGGAATATAATCAACGATGTTAAAATTTTGGATCTTGTACGTTATGCACGGGTCAATACACAGTAAATCATTGTAAAAATATGGCACGTATGTATTTATGTCATGCCCCCAGTACATTATGCACCCCCCCCCCCACCTTTACAGATCACATGTCAATACACAGTAAATCATTGTCATTATGTAAAAGTATGGCACGTGTGCCTGAGGGGGGTACAAATAATACGCACCCACTAAAGCGGGGGGGGGGGGGCACAAACGGAAAAAATTCCAATTTTCATTGAAAGGCAATCTAATATTTGATATAGAAAATTAGGTCTCTTTCAGATTATTTGCTTGTTTGAATCTATATTGTAGTGTGCCGGTATTGAATTAAGCTCTAATGGACGTGAACATGGCTGCTGCGGCTAATGGAGGTGTCAGTCTGCCCAATGGTGACCAACCATCAGTTCCTGGTGTACCGGAACCACCTGTCGAGTATCAGGTGGAGAAGATCCTAGATGATAGAGTAAGTGATATGTGCCGCTTTTGAGGTCAATATTGTTGAGTCAGATGTTGTACGTTCTTCTCTGAAGTTCTTCAAATGAAATGAGAATGTAGATATCATCAAGAAGAGTGATATCGTAATATTTATTGTCATATTTATTTATTTATGTCATGTATAATCTTGTTTTACATTCTGTTCCTTAAGAGAAATTTATAAATTGATGTGAAATAAATTGGCCGCTGTTATCACGCCAAACTGATTAGTTGACCGTAAAAAATGTAGATGTTTTTGGAATCAGAGAAAGCGAAAGTTTTGCTCTTGATATTCTCGTGATAGCCGAGAGGTAAGGTGTGTGATTGGACACGCAAATGATCAATAGTTCGATTCCCTGACTCCGTGAAGCTGTCTTTGCGAGGATGGGCTCTTACCTAACCATAGCTTCAGATTGATCATAGCCTAACCACTCTTGGCTGCAAAAGTAAAAGTTCCACGTAAAAGTTTCAGACTCAAAAAACGTGGCCATAGTCACCAAAAAAGAGCATTCATGCTCACTAAACGAACAGTCTGAGATTTGGAGAATAATAAAAAAAGGACAGCAGAGAACAGGCTACTATTAATGCAGACTAAAAGTCTAATGACGCTCCGCTGCGATTACGCAGAAACAAATTATTTTTTAATTTTTTTGCCAAATTGAATTTGGTAATCGGATCTCTACTGCTCGTTTTGCAGCGTTAAAATTTGATACGTAATGCATTTTTTTTAAAATTTGTACAAGTTTTATTCAGTAATTTTGCGTTGTAATTTGAATTCAGTTGCAAATTCTCAGTTATGTTTTCACTGCAGCTGAGCTACTTTTGAATCAAAAATATGTTTCCGTATACTCCACTTACTTTCCTGTTTTGTAACTTTTTGTTTGTGAATTACCGCCGGCTTTTCTTCTAGCTTAGTATGGATAATTGCTCTCAAACGAAGTTTTTAGCAATTGTATTAGTCCTGTGGTCTTTTTTAATGCGATTTTTTGCTTGACCTTTGCCCTGACCCACCTCACTTTCGTCCTCCAAAACTGACCCACCTGACTTTCGTCCTCCAAAACAGGATAAACAGTTAGCTCCGGGAGGGCATTAAGGGCTCCGAGAGCTTTTCAGCTTACAAGACTCCAAGTATGCAAGTCATCGAAACTGTTTTGTGGAGACATGAATTCATTCTGTTTTACATTCTCTTCCTTAAGAAAAATTTATAAATTGATCTTAAATAAAAAGGCAGTCTGAAATAAAAAGGCAGTGTAAAAGGCAGTTCTATAACTCCCCCCTCCCCCAGTTCACCAACTCCGCTCCCATCAGCCTCCTTCCACCTTCACTCCCTCAATCCCCACCCCTGCAAATCCCCCGCGGTCGAGCTTATACCACGCTCATTCAATTAAGCTAAAGCTAGTCTCCCTAAATCGTAGCTAGATAATGACGACGCCAACCGCTCGCTGGTTGTTTGAGAGCATTTCGCCTGACGTTAATCGTTACGTCTCTGCTCTAATGATGATCATTTTGTTTTTAAAGAGCAGTTGCTCAGAAAATAAATCGAAAGTCTAGATTGAGAATCGAAATGAAATTTGTTGAAATCAAATGAAGATCGAAATGAAACGAAGATTGAGAATCGAAATGAATGCTTGTTGTACTAGTTCCTTTGTTTCCTCATTTGAAAGAAGGATGATGATAAAGCATATTGTGAGTGACTTTTGGGTTGTATTAAATTATTACTCTAAAGTTGTTGAAGTAATGCTTCGCGTCGATTTAATTAACTATGATAGTGTACCTTTTGTCATATGTAAGTTATTCCTTCCAAGATTTTTAAGCAGAATTGAGGCGTCAAAATTTAACTTCGGAGCATGACCGACAGCTCAGTAATGTTTTCTATTAAAATGGAATTTCTATCCTAGACTGAATTTTCTAGATGCCGGATTTTAGCTTGACAATTTTTTGCTTGTTATCTCCATCTTAATATTTTTCAAGAACCGGGGGCCGTATTTACATTTGAGTAACCATTAAACAAATACATTAAGAATAACTCAAGCTAAATAAAATTTCTGGGGCGTGCTGGCACGTGTCGGACAAATTTAGTGAATATAGAAAAGTGTACAACAATCTAATTATAAATATCCGTTAGCACTGTCAAATTTTTTTTATGATTAGTTCCGTTATGAATAAATCAACAATAAAACAAAAGAGAACTAAATGGTTTTTATAGCAAAGGTACTTGAAGGTTTACAGAATATAAATAAAATAAATATACATTTTCTCATCTTAATGAGGCAGTAAAAACAAAACTATATATGGCCTTGAAAGTATTGCAATAAAATGCAGTAAAAAATTGGAAAATTAAGGCAGTAAATAGAAGTCTATATATGGCTTTGAAGGTAAGGTTTTGAAAATAAAATAATTGCACTTAAATTATTCTTTTTCAAAAAACATTTTTTCGCTTTATTACCTTTTATCATTGTTGAAACCCTCTGGTAATCCAGTTTTCCTATGGCACTAATTTGTTGAGTTAAATCTGAATATGACTTGTGATAAGTTCATTTGGTGACAGTTTAAGGCCTAATAACGTTTGGTTAGGAAATACTGCCTCCATTTGTTCTTAGATCATCTAATTTCGTGGGTCGTATTCAAGGATCACTCATTATTTCCTTGATTTCATAGAATGGTCGTGCTAGTAAGCATGATCTTTATGACATAATTTTTTAGTTTTGTATGACACATATGAACTGACGACTTAGGTGACTGCTAAGGGATCGTTTAGTTTCTTTCTAATAGCGGCCGTCAGCCTCTCAACGGCTATTATTTAGGCGCTCTCCTTTTTTTATAATTCGTTTTACCTTCTGATCACGTTTTTCGTTTTACATAAGTCACGACTTTCACGTTTGCTTTCTGACTTACTTCACTCACTGTTTCAACTGAATGGAGTTAAAGTTCTCAAATTTAAATTACGCAATGTGGTGAATACTGTCAAAGTAAAAAGAGGAAATCAAAAGAAACGGGTTAAACCGATAAAGCTCGGTCATTAAGTCATTGCGAATTAGGTTATCAAATTTCATTAGTGTATGCTAGCTGAATTTGTTATTAAGTTTATTAGTTTTCAGTTAAGAGGCTGAATTAAGTATAGTTTTAGAATCCATCTGAAACTTCACAACAAATTGGAACAATTTTTGACACTGAATCAAAAACAGAAAAAAATTCTGTCAATTAATCTCCTTTTTTTCTGTTTCAATCTTGATGCGCATCAAGGGCGTCAACGGCGTCTATTTTCCCGCAATCTGCGGCTATGTTTTCTTTTTTCGTTATTTTTTTTTGTACTTGACGAGATCAGCTCATTCATTAGCTTTGTCTTGGTTTTACCAAAAGATTTTTATCGATCATTTGTTCTCAAGCAGCAAAATTAAACCCTCATTTTTGTAGTTATTTAGTGACCACTACTACGCGTGGAACATGCCATTTGTGGTTTTGCTTGGTTCTTTTCGTGCCCTAATTTTTTTTGAAGAAGAAATTTATGCTAGCACCATTTTTTTCAGAGAATTTTCAGGTGTGTGTGTGTGTGAACACCCCCGACTAACACATGTGGCATTCAGTTAAAGGTTTCCGCGTCTAGAATTGATTACAAGGAGAAATTTACGGATATTTGTTTTCTGAAACGATTTTGACCATTTCGGAATCCTTGCATGTCTATTTGGCCAATTTTGTCATTAATCACTTTTTGTTTCTTTGATCTATGACCAGGTAAGTTTAGTTAAAATAAATTTTTGATAACATATGTGGCCCACCATTAAGTTATTTTCCTAAACTGTCGGTTTTTAGATTTTAAATATATCAAAAGTTGCGAAAAAAAGCAAATTTTGGCAGCATCTAATGCGAATGTAGCCTAATTTTTCATCATTTTTTCTAAAAGAGTTCTTAACTCGATCTTGTCAGATAAATAGCTACTTTTTGATGGTATTGGTATTACAGAAGGAGCATATATTGTCTTTCTGTAACAATCCGAAATTCAGGAACTTAAAAAAATTGTTTTGAAAATTTTCGTACGTTAAAGTTACTTTAGCCATTTGTTTGATCCTTTTGCAATTGTTTTCAGAGCGTGAGAAACAAAAAGAAATCATTTAACAACGGTCATTAATTGTTCATAGTTGACGAATTTGTGGTTGATTATACCCAAATTGTGAAGAAATCATTAAAATAAAGAAAAGTAATGTATTTCAGACATAGGTGGGACCGGAAGCAAAATTGCCTAGAGAGTTACCTTAACGTATTGGCTTTGCATGAATCAATTTTTTTCGACTAGTCGGTAAACCGGCATTATGAATTTTTTATGAATCGGATTTACTCGTTTCGCTATTATTATGATACTAATTTCACTCAGCTATAATTTTTACAATACATTTTGCATTATCTCTGATCGTCGTCGTTTTTTAAGATCACTTTTTAATGTTTGTGATTTTGAAGGTTATTTAGATGTCACTTTCAGAGCGTGCTTTTGTTACGCTGAAACTGAACAGGTTTTGAAAAATGAATAGCTTTATGACGTGAAATGCTATCTTAGAGTTGAGAATGATAGCAAATTTTCACGAGAATTTTTGTTCGCAGGCTGTTCCTTTACTTCTGTTTTCACCGCTTTTTTCGCTGTCTCTTTTTATATCGATCCCTTTCAACGCAAAAAAAATAGTTTCTTACCGCCATTGCGCGAGTCAGTTATTGAATTTTTAATAACATTTTGACGGTGATGCCATGGACTGGTTAAATATTAGACTATTTTTTAGTTCTGTGCCTATTTAATTGTTTGTCTCATGTTGGAATATCAACAATCTTAGGTCAGATCTGCTTTGTGTTTAAGCAAAAGTTCATCTTTTTATGAGTTGCATTTAATAATCTAGTCTTTCATTTAGTTTTTTGTTTTAAAACGTTCTATGCTTTCTGAGTTTCGCTCTGTTTGGATGTTCGCCTTCTTCTTGACACTGTTGGAAGACTTTTGTCTTTTTTAAATGATAACAGTGTGAATAAATTGGGTTGTTCATTGCATCGTCTCCTTGTGATTCTTAATTGCTCTCAAACAAAGTTTGTGGCTATAATATTAGTCTTGTGGTTTTTTTGTGCAATTTTTTGCTTGATTGATTCTTTACTGGCCTTTTTATCTTTTTTCGAAACGAGAATGAAATGTAAAACGCCCGGAGGGTTTTAAGTGGTTTAGAAGCTCTCAGAGCTTTACGCCTTATTAATCTCGGATCTTTTCCGTTTGTGTCCCCCAGAACGTTATGCACCCCCCCCCCCCCCTTAACACGTGTCATTACATAGTAAATCATTATGTAAAACTAAGGCACGTGCGTCTGGGGGTGCAAATGATACGCACCCACTAAGTTGGAGGCACAAACATAAAAGATCCCTAATCTCTAAGTTTGTGTTTTATCAAAATTTTTTTGGTCCATTTAATTGTGTGAAGAGCGGTTCATAATCTTTCATCACCCCTTACCACCCCCCCCCCCCCCCACAAACGCTTAACACCCCCCACTCCACTCACCCCCCCCCCAATGCTAGCATCTGTAAGCACCAGCTGCCTACTTCCGAAGTCAACCGCTGGTCAGTGTTTTGAGAGTAATTCGACCGACGTTAGTCGGTTAGGTTAACTAGTTTTGCGTTTTTTCAGTAGAGTTTTTCAAGTTCCCGCTTTTTTGTTTGGATGGAGAATCTGAAGAGCTGTCTGTCAGTATATTGAATTGTCCGTTAATGTTGTTTAGTACTTTCCTATGGCATTTAGTTTGATCAGTTTAACCTTTTTCCACCGAGTTTGACACGGATGCTCTATAGGATAGGAGTCTATTTATTAGCTTGATTTTTTTCTAAATTGTTATGGTTTAATTCCTTTGAAATTCAAAATTTTTCCGTTTGATGATGGCATTCGGAGAAAGCCGGTTCTGTGTTAACTTAAATTCATTGAATAATAATTCGGGACTCGTTCCGCTACGTTTTTTATTTCATCAAACAGATAGTTCCGTCATTCTAATTAATATGCTTTTAAGGAAACTTTGTTTAGCTAAAAATTGATTAATAAATTGACAATTTCGTTGTAAAGCTCTTTGGTTTTGCAACAATCGAAATCTTTTAGTCAAATAATACGAGAGCAATTGCATAACTGAACAGTAATGCTGCATTTTTTAAGCAAAATTTCAGGGATTTGAATAGGCTTTGATGAGAATGCTTCACTGACTGCAGAATAAGGTGAAGAGCAGCAAACACCTTTTATTTTGAACCGGGAGTCAATCGAAAATGAACGACTGTGATTCATTTCTTCTCCCAATTGTTGGAGAGTTTTAAGTTTGGCTCTGATTTGCGCATTATATCTTACTTTGTACCAAGTTAGTTAGGTGAGTTGTATTCTTTGCTCATTATTTTCGATAATTTGTTCGCGTAGTCATTTCGTCGTTGCTTATATCAGGAGCACATAATCTATGCTACCATAAGAAGCTTTTTTGTTCCGACCCTCTTGAGGGGGGAGGAACTATATACTCAAATGGGTTTTTTTTTGTTCAGTCAATTTTGGCCGATCGATATATTCACCGTAGAGAGTTGAGACTGGTATCATTAGAAAGCTTGTCCAGCGTGGAATATGGAATTAAGAAGATTTTTTTGATTTTCGTTTTTTACAGGGAGTTATCGAGGTTTAAACGTTTGAGAAAATAGAGTGAATTCCGTTGATTTTATTCACATTTTCCGGAATTTTCGCCAATTTTCGACTACAATTTCGCCAATTTTGCTGAAATTTGTTAAATTTTCTTTTTAAAAAGGTTTATTGATTTTATGGCTAAAGACAAAAAAAACATTCTAGGCTATTTCTATTTTTCTTTGTCAAAAATTCTGGCTAAATATTTCAAAATTCAGAGTTCTTCATCAAAAACAGCACGAAATAATTTTCTTTAGTCCACTTTGATTAAATTTGCAGGAAGTACACACCCAAACACCATCAACACGTTCTTTGTAGACTCAAAAGGGGGCCATTTCTCCTTCAACTTCGGTTGGGAGTGCTCTGTAATTAAAACTTTGCCGTTTTTTGCTAACTTTACTCGTTGATTATCAAAAACGCGGCATTTATTTTTGATTTTTTAAATAACGAAATATCTATATCTATAACACTCGAAAAATTAAGTGTTCTTAGTTGACAAACAGCATTAGCATGGCTAGTTTTGGACCAATCGTGGACTGTTACAATCCAAAAATAATTCGGATTGTAATCAGTCGGTCTTTTTATAAAAAAAAATTCGATCTTTTTTATATTATTTCAAATCAAATCGAATAAATTTCAAATCAAAGCTCACTATTAATAGGTCCTATTGACTTCCTAATTAGCTGCAAATTCGTTTGTCTAATTTTTTACTTGACAGCTTATGGCCGTTTTGACTTTTAAAGAAATTTGGTTTTTAAATAAATAATGGCTTATAGAACTTTGCCTCCATTTTTCACTTTATTTGGTCAACTTGTAGATTAGTGTCAGCAATGAAAGAATGCTTCCTCTTTCTACTGAATTTAAATCCAATCATTAATGCGGTTTTACGCCTTAAGTTATGGTTTTCTTGCTTTGATACTACTAGATTTAAAATTTTATTTAATTTTTATGTATTTGCTCATTTTTCACATTTTCTAAATTTGTCATTATCACGCTATTGACAGTTCATATATCACATTATTGGCGTTCAAAATAGAGCACAATTGATAATAGTATGATCCCTGAAGATGTATATTATGGTTTTAACGGATTCGACTCTACTTTCTTGAAGAATTTCAAAGAATTTTTTATCTTTTTATTTTGTTTTTTAATCGTACAATAACACGGTTATGGTTATTTTCCTGTAGAATAACACGGTTTGATTGGTATTCACGGAAAAATAGATGAGCAGATATTTGGATAATAGTAGATAACTGATGGCTTTCATGACTCTGAAAGCAGTTGTTTTCCAAAAAAAAAACACGTTTTAACTTCACAATTTTGTTCATTTTTTTCTGTTTGTTAACTAGTCTCGTTAATTACAGGCCACACATTACATTTTTGTTGTCAAGAGAAGGTGTTAAAAGGGATTGGTGTCACAAAATCTAAGGTTTTTTAAAAATTCGTTTTGACTTTACTGGATTCGAAACGGGTTTTCCACAAAAAAAAGTAAATTAATTTTTGATCTATGTCGTTTTTGACGTTCTTTTTGTAGACGTAAGACATATTCTAGATAATTGCAGGTCTCAAGGATTTCCCTTGGAAGCATAAACGAACCTATTTTATTATTTCATTTTGTAATTAATGGCTTTGATCTCTTTGGAAACAATTGTTTTTTCGAAAAAAAACCAGTATTACTTAATTTTGCCTTTTTCTTTTTGTCTACTTGTTACCTAGTTACATTAATTAGAGGTCGTAAAACAATTGATCGGTGTTTTCCGAGGCTGCAATCAAACATATATTGAGGGCCAAAGTATGGCTTTACGGCTTCGAAAGCGTTTTCTGGCAAGTTTTTACTGATTTTTTGTTTGTTCTCTATTTGTTGTTATTTTGTAACCGCATTAAGAATTGAATACCGACAGTTCTTAATTCCCGTATGTAGATGTATTGGAAATTTTAAAACTATGGGACTTTTTACTTGATTTCCAATTGTTTTTATTACTTTGAAATTATTGTTTTTAAAAATATGAGCGAATTTTTCAACTTGTTTTCAACTGTTTTAACAGCTTTTGTTCTTTATTGTCTAATTGTTACCAAGCCTTATTATTGACTGATCCCATATCTTTTGCAAGTTATTTTGTTTAGTTTCAGTTTCATCTGACACTATTTTGACTTTGATATTAAGTTTTGTTTTTAAAACGGACATAAAGTTTTTGATGTAATTAATGTTTGTTGTTGTTGTTGTTGTTGTTGTTTAATTTTGCTGTTCGTCTTGACCCACTTTTTTAATATTGGCATATCTCATCAATCTAATGCATCAGTTTTGTTTTACTCCACAGAGTTATTTGCTTTGGAGGCTATCTTTTCGTTCATATACAAATCTTTTTTGAAAATTAATTGAGTTTTTGGGTTTTTCTAGCTGTTCCTCATTTGGTAGAGAATTATGCCAAAATTGTGAATGAGCGGGGTCGGAACCTTATGTGCGATCGCACATTACCGAGCCTCCTTGTTAACAGTAAAAATTCGCATCACCTTTTTTTTAAAATTTTTCAGTTGACCCCGTCTTTATAACTTTTAGTAGAGTTTACGAACTCGGACAATTTTAGTTTGCCTCGCAATTCAAAGTTAACGGGTACGATTTTGATTCATCAGTTCTTCCCGTTCTTGTATATGAAGATGTTCTTGAAGATTGTCAATGATGCAAATTTTTGGTTCTAACTGGTTCATGTTTTGATCATAGATAGCAGTACACTTTTTTAAACATTTTTCGAAAAATTATGCGTTACTATTATTTCAGAAGCATGCTAAAATTAATTGCAAATACTACCTTGTGTTTTCAAATGGAAATATAGGAGCATTCTGTGTCACGCACAGACACATGCGAGCCTTCTTGTTTGTTTTATTGTGGCGAGTTTTTAGCCTAAAATTTTTACAATGAAAGAAATTGAATGTTTACTGTGACTGCCGCCAATTTGTTTGATGACGAACTTTATAACGAAGCGGGGAATAATTTTTGATTTTTTCTAGCTTCGCATTTGTTTGCCAAGTTATATTTTTGCTTTTATTTCAAATTTGTTCTTATTGCCAGTCAAGTATATGAATGGAATTTCCCGAGAAATTGAAACAATTATTATCATTATTTGTTGATAGCTTATTGGTTTATCATTGGAATTGTTTAAATGTTTGTTAAGTAAACAAGCCTCATCATCACAAAAACAGATTGTTGAGTTACAGTTGAGTTGTTAATTTGAATGTATTAAAACTACTTACTTTTATATCTTTAAGTTGCGCCGAGAGAGAGAAAAAACTTGAAGATTGTCGACCCAGCTCCGATTGTTTCATCCGCTTGGAAATCCTGAAACAACTTAGAAAAACTGAGCATGCAAAAGGGACAATACATCTAGTTAAAACAACTTGATTAATTACTACCAAAAAATAAACTATTTGTATACGTTAGTTGGTGACA